>NW_028261382.1:18165804-18318304 GCF_051295495.1 Thamnophis sirtalis | reverse complement strand
GCAAATTTTATATCCAGACCCTGGCTTCCAGTCTTTTCTTGGCTAAAAAAGAATGACTTACATTTTTTAAAAAATCACTGAATGTGAGGGTTTTTTTTTTCTTACAAAGGCGGTTTTACTCAACAAACTACTTAATGAGCGATGAAAGAGACATTTCAACTTCACAAAGCCATGATTTAAATATTAGACTCTTTTCATTTTCAGCATCATAAGTCAAGAGACCAGGGACAACATTTGAGTCGTAGAAATTTTGTTTAACTGATGTAGGATGATAATGGGGGAAAAAAACCTGTTGTTTTTAATTTCAGATTTAAAGTTTGGAATAATGATAACAATAACAATAATAGGCAACTGAGGCATTGCCTCGATGTGGTTGTGGCTCTTGCGTGCTGTGAGGAAAATGAGAGAGCTATGCCAGAGGTTCAACCATACTGGGCAATTCTTACCAGAGCAGTAGTCACCAACTGGTAGTTTGTGGACCACTGGTGGTCCATGAGAAAATTTTGGTGGTCCGCAGAAAAATTATTTGCATTTTTATATTGCACTAATACTATTTATCTTTTAAAAAATCAAATTAGTGGTTTGGGAGATTTAAAATTTAGTGGTCCCAGAGGTCCGAAAGGTTGGTGATCCTTGTACTAGAGGAATCAGACAAAGAATGTCTCTCCCATTTAAAAAAAACATGGTGAGAGATAAATTACAGAAACCTATTGTCAGCCTCTGTTTTGCTGCTTGCTTTTTGGAAGCCATTGAAACGGGGAGAGGGGGCCTGGTATTTGGGTATGGAAAATATTCTGTACAGGAGGACTGTTAATTGGGAGTTGTTCGCACCATTCGTTTGCACATGTGGAAAGGAGAGGAGTTTCCCACCAAGGCCAACTGTCCGGCATACCAACCTGATGACAATTTTTAAAGATGTCTCCCACCTGACAGCTGAGGAGATATACGATTGGACTTTGGACTGGGGTTACCAAGGGGAGGAGAATAGGTCATGTATTGGTATCTAATGCTTCTGAGCAATGCTTTTGCTCAGATCCAGCTTTGCTTAGCTTCTATTTACTTATAACCAGTAAAAGTACTCTTAATTCTGCAAAATGGAGTTGAGTGGTTTCTTTCTTGGTTATTAAGTGAAGCAGCCCTGAAACCTATACTCATTGGTTGTTGACTGGGTCAACAAAGACCCCTGTCAGACCTTGCAAGCCATCTTTTCTTTTTAGGTTTCAGGCCTGCCACAGTTTCTACTATTCATTTTCTATTGTGGGAAAATGGGGGGGGGAGGAGTATATGGAGTTGGGCAATATGTAGCCATAACAAAATTCTTTCTAGAAAGCCAAGGTCACCCTTTGTCTCTGCACCTGGCTGGAACTGGATGGGTGAAACTGCTAGCAGGGCAGTGGAAGATTGGACCATGTAATGGACTTGTGGGTATGGGGCCATCTTGAACTTTCAGCTGGGTGGGGAAACAGGGAAGCTTTCAGATTCGGGTTTTCCCAGATGTGCCAACATGCCTCTCTTAATAAATTGGAACTTTGATGAATCTTTTGCCTTGGACTCTGATATTTGTAACCCTGACAACCACATTAGGTGTTGGATTTCCTAGACATCTCGTAAAAAAATGGGTACAAGACTCTGGACTGTTGGCTGAGCAACCAGGGCCAGCAGCTGCAGAACTACTGGAAGAAAAGGTGATTATTCATCACAAATAGACAAAATAATAGAAAATAAAGCTAAAGTGCTTTGAGATTTTAAAATTCAAATAGATAACTTGCCGCACAACACTCCAGACTTAACCATTGTCAATAAGAAGGACAAAACAGTCCAGATAGTATATGTGGCAGTCCTTGCAGATAATGGAAGAGAAGGGAAAGAAACTGAGAAAAACCATGGCATACAAAATCCTGCAACCAGAAGAATGACTATGGCAAAAAAAGAAGCAAAGGTAGCACCAAAATAATAGGTGCCTTGGGTGCAATTCCAAAACATTTGGAGCAGCACCTGAACACCATTGACATTGACAAAATCACCGTTAGTCAATTGCAAAAGACAGCTTTACTTGGAACAGCTTACATCCTGTGACGATTTCTTTCACATAATCAGACATGAACATCTACTTATCCCAAGTCCTTGGGAAGGACTCAAAAGGTGGACAAAAATGCCAAATGCATTCTAAACTTTTGGCTGACTGTATCACCAAGCATGACAATAGTTTGATCTATTTCCTACTTAAATGTCATGAGTCACATGATCTCTTTAACATTTAAGTAAGGAATATCAATCTGGCTTTGCAATCATCTATGAAGTCAACATGAAATACCAATCTGACTTTCCAATCAGAATAACAGAGTTGGAAGGGACCTTGAAGGTCTTCTAGTCCAACCCCCCCTGCTCAAGCATGAGACCCTCCACCATTACAGACAAAGGGTTGTCCAATCTCTTCTTAAAAACTTCCAGTGTTGGAGCATTCACAACATCTGGAGGCAAGCTGTTCCACTGATTAATTGTCCTAACTGTCAGGAAGTTTCTCCTTAGTTCTAGGTTGCGTCTCTCCTTGACTAGATGGAAACTAGTCAAGGAGAGACAAAACCTAGAACTAAGGAGAAATTTCCTGACAGTTAGGACAAGTAATTGCTTCTTGTCCTACCCTCAGGTGCTTTGGAGAATAGGTTGATACCTTCCTCTTTGTGGCAGATATTGGAACATTGCTATCATGTCACTCCTGGTCCTTCTTTTCACTAAACTAGACATACCAGTGGTGGGTTCCTACTGGTTCAGCCCAGTTTGCCGTAGTGGTTTGGCAGCCTATAACCACTGGTCACTGGAACTGGCAGTGACCCAGGCCTGCCATGTCCCTGAACCAGTTCACCGGGTGGCACTATAGGCGCAACCACATTGTTTTTTGCTTCTGTGCATATGCAGAACATTTTTTATTGTACTGTGCATGTGTGTGCTGCATGCCCAAGAGTGAACCGGCAGTCGTGCCTGCCGGAACCCACCTCTGAGCATACCCAATTTCTGCAACTGTTCTTCATATGTTTTAGCTTTCAGTCTGCTAATCATCTTTGCTAATCATCTTTCTAGAGTCTCAACATATTTTTATATTGTGGTGACCAAAACTGGGTGCAGTATTCCAGGTGTGACCTTACCAAGGCATTCTAAAGTGGTATTAACACTTCACATGATCTTGATTCTCTCTGTCTATTAATGCAACCTAGAATTACATTGGCCTTTTTTGGCAGCTGCAGCACACACTGCTGGCTCATATTCAAGTGATCCTCCACTAGGATTCCAGGATCCCTCTCACAGTTACTACTAATGAGTCTGGTACCACCTATTCTACATATGTGTGTTTGGTTTTTCTTGCCTAAATGTAAATCCTTACGTTTCTCTACCTATCTCTTTTCTCTGCATACTTATCTCAAGAAAGGGGCAATTTGTAACACTAGTTCACTACCTCTGCTTGTAAGCCCAGAGATCAACTATCAAAAACTGTTGTTGTAGTTTTCCATAAACTTGAGCCAAGCACACACAACAGCTACAGTGTTATGAGGAAAGGAGGAATCGAAATCGAGTGAAAAAGGAATCATTCTTTTTCCTTCCGATTCCCACCCTATCTCATTCCTCCAAAATAGGAGGGAATAAAAGGGGAGGAACCCCAATTCATTCTTACTTTGGGTAACTTACCACCCACTGTACTGTTTTGGCTCTTTTAAAATATGATTTAGCTCTTGGGACCAACAAAGTGTGGGCTTGGAAATAGAGAAAACTCACATAACATATCAGCATCTCTCTCTCTCTCCCTCCCTCCCTCCTTTTCTCTCTCTCTCTCTTTCACACACACACATGCAAACAGAGAGAGAGAGGAACACACCCACTCACAGGAGTAGCCTGTTGCCTTAGCCACTGCTGCTGAATTGCTTGCTTGTTGTTGTTGTTAGTTGTGAAGTCGTGTCCGACCCATCCCGACCCCATGGACAATGTTCCTCCAGGCCTTCCTCTGCAGTCCATTTAAGCTCACACCCACTGCTTCAGTGACTCCATCCAGCTGTCCCCTTCTTCTTTTGCCCTCAATCGTTCCCAGCATTAGGCTCTTCTCCAGTGAGTCCTTCATTCTCATTAGGTGGTCAAACTATTTGAGTCTCATCTTCAGGATCTGGCCTTCTAAAGAGCAGTCAGGGTTGATCTCCTCTAGGACTGACTGGTTGGATAACCTTGCAGTCCAAGGGACTCGCAAGAGTCTTTTCCAGCAGAATTGCTTGATAGTGAGGGTTGGGTTTTTTTGCACCCTAGAGGCTGTTGGAGAACAAGTATGAGGAGGCTGTGTACTGCCAGGAAGAGAGGATCAGTGCCCTTGTGTGTAATGAATGTAAAATGCAGATATGAAGGGACAAGCAAACACTGAGCAAAGATTCAAAGTAGATAAGCATAGTACTTTGTGTGCTACAAGATAATATACAGTGTAATCTCCTTAGCAAAGGGGCAATCTGTTGGGAGGAATATCCTCAAGCCTTGTTGAATGTTACTACCCCTGGAAGCACTTTGGAATGGTATGGTAACTCCCCCAAGTCCTTGTGATTGATTGCCTTGTGACACCCAAGATCAGGACATATTCACATAAAGCGCTAAAACCAAGTTAATAAAATACAGTTACACTTATGGAATAAAGCCTCCCAATGTGCCATATTATAGCATCAAACCAGGGCCTGGTTGACCCATGAATTTCTTACCAATGATGGATCCAGAGGTGGTATTCAGCAGGTTCTGACCAGTTCTGGAGAACCGGGAGCGGAAACTTTGAGCAGTTCGGAAAACCGGTAAATACTGCCTCTGACTGGCTCCGGCCCCATTTATTCCAGAGTCCCAGTTGATCGGGAGGAAATGGGAATTTTACAGTAACCTTCCCCTGCCACGCCCACCAAGCCACGCCCACAGAAGCGGTCAAAAATATTTTGAAACCCACCATTGGTTGGATCTTTAGCTATCTGAGACCAGCCAAGACTGGCAGTTGTACAAATCTGGCCATTGGGTTGTACAAATAGTCCTTGACTTACAACAATTTGTTAAGGGACCATTCAAAGTTACAACGGCACTGAAAAAGTAAGTTATGACAATTTTTCCAGCAGTTTCAACCTCCTCATACTCATGTGGTCAAAGTTCAGATGCTTGGATTCATACTTATGATAGTTGTAGAGTCCCAGGAATCATGCGATCCCCTTTTGTGACCTCATGAACAGAGAAGTCAAGTGGGAATCCAGATTCACGTAACAATCATGTCAATAATTTAAGAAGATGCCATAATTAAAAAGATCTATGAATGTGCAGAAATGGACAGAATGACGGGTTGGCTGAGGGACAAAGGAGAAACGGAACATTATCTTAGCTGGAACCTATGGTATATGTGGGCGACAAGGAGAACAGCAGGGACTTAAATGGGGGAAAGTTAAATAGCAGTTGTTAACAATGGGAACTAAAAGTGAACATGGGTATTATAATAGATCCCTGAACTTTGTAACGAGAAGATGCTGCTTAGAGACTAAACAATGAGGAAGGGGGAAAAAAGTTGGGCTGTGAATGACTGTCACCGCGAGGGGGGGAGGGGGGTTGTATGTTTAAAATTGTATTTGTATTTGTATGTTTTATTCTCAAAAAAAATAATGTATAACCAATAAAGATTATTTTAAAAAAATAATTTAACAACTGCAGTGATTTGTTTAACAACCGTGGCAGGAAAGGTCATAAAATGAGGCAAAATTCATGTAACACATGTCTGGGAAGGAGCATACTGCTTCTGCTTTCGTCTTTCAGCCCCAATCCAGGAGCCTTCACAGGCAGTTGCTTTCATGACAAACTAGTTGTCAGGCCTGGAAACCATCTTTTACACTGGGCCTTCAGGATGCCACATTTTTTACTGTGGGAAAATGGGAAGGGGGGTTATGTGGAATGTGGGCGATATATAGTCAAAATAACATTCCTTTCTCTGAGAGTCAAGGACATCTTGCCCTGCACCTGAAAGGGTGTGACTGGGAGGCATCTCCGGTTGGGTCGGTGCCTGATTGGATCATGTGATTGACATGTGGGTGGAGCGCAGGGGCTTAAACTTTTGTTTGGGTGGGGAAAACCTGAAATCTTTCCGATTCAGGTTTTCCCAGATGTGCCAATATGACATTTCTAATAAAATGGAACTTTGAGGAAACTCAAGCCTCGGAGTCTTCTTTCATTGGGGGTGTTACTTGGAACCCTGACACTAGTTTTCAAAATTCAACACAAAATATTGGCCAAGTTTTCCATCTCTCAGGCTGGGGTGTCAAACAGTATGCCCCTCAGACAGGGTTCGCAACTTGGGAGTCCTCCTGGACCCACAGCTGACTTTTGAACACCACTTGTCGGCTGTGACCAGGGGGGCATTTGCCCAGGTTCGCCTGGTGCACCAGTTGCGTCCCTACCTGAACTGGGAGGCCCTCACAACAGTCACTCGCGCCCTTGTGACCTCTAGACTGGACTACTGCAACGTGCTCTACATGGGGCAGCCCTTGAAGAGCATTCGGAGACTTCAGCTTGTCCAGAATGCAGCCGCGCAAGCGATCGTGGGTGCACCTCGGTTCACCCACGTAACACCTATCCTCCGCGAGCTGCACTGGCTGCCTATTGGTCTCCGGATATGCTTCAAGGCGCTAGTCGTCACTTATAAAGCCCTTCATGGTATTGGACCTGGGTACTTGAGAGACCGCCTGCTGCCAATCACCTCCACTAGACCGATTAGATCCCACAGGTTAGGCCTCCTCCAAATTCCATCCGCCGGCCAGTGCCGACTGGCGACTACCCGGAGGAGAGCCTTCTCTGTGGCTGCTCCGACCCTCTGGAACGAACTCCCCATGGAGATTCGAACCCTCACCACCCTCCAGGCCTTCCGCAAAGCCGTTAAAACCTGGCTGTTCCGACAGGCCTGGGGCCAAAGAGCTGTTGCCCCCATCTCAAATGGTATGACTGCTCCTTCCCATATTTGGGTAGACCAAGTTGCCCCTATGGACTCATTCACTTGGGAAAAAAACACCTAAAACATTATGTTCCTGAATCTGTTGTGCATTAAGGTGTGGGAAGAGTTAGTATATTAGTATATATTCCAGCAACCCAATTAACTTGCTCTCACTGATGAAACTGCTTGGATGAGCAGCTAAATACCACAAACCAACAAGAACACAAGTCCAGTTGCCATGACTCAACTTTCAGACAATCAAAGGGAAGGTTTTTACTAACCCTACTGTCCTCAGGAGGAATGATTGTGCTTTTTCTGTGGGCGGCTGCTGAGAGTCAGAGGCAAATAAAATCTATTTGAAAAGAATTCCCAAAGAAAAGGCTTTAATTAAAACGACGCTGTAGGTACCTTGGCTGTTATTTATGCGCCAAAGTAGTTCAGATGACGCATAGAGGAGATTTTTTTTGTTTATCTCAGATGCTTATATAAATTTATCCCGAGGTCCACCTCCAAAACGTACGTGTGAGTTTGAACAAGGTTACATATTTAAATCTGCACTTCTTAGAACTTTGGGATGCGATGTTTTGCCACTCAAAACAGGTACATAAAATATATACAGGAGTGAAAGGAACATTAAGTGTGTATGTGTATTTGAGTAAGGGTGTGTCAGTGGTGGATTTCCATTACAGCTGTGTCTTTTATCTTGAGAAAATATGAAACTGCCATAAAAGGCACAGAAAGATCCTACCTTCCCATTCACACATGGTTTGAAAATCCTTTTGAGCATCAAATCGTGTTCTGACTTAATCAATAAATGTCCCAGGAAAATGCACACAAAATGCATAATTTATAAATCTAGAAATAACGTACAAAGTATGCATGTTTCCAAATTCACTTGTGATATGAAACCGGGGTGGAAAAACTTCTGCAATTGGAAAAATGGGATGGGTGGGAAGCAAAAACCAAACTAAATAACCATTCCTATTTTGATTGCAAATTAAAGAATGCAAATAATTCCTTAGCTTTTTTTCAGATGGTTGGTGGATGACTTGAATTTGTTCATCAGATGCTACCTCCTCCTTCTTTCACTCAGCTAGCTTTTAGTTTAACTGTGGTTCATAAATAATAGATTGCTAAATAAAGCACAATGACTGTATGGATGCATGCATGGATGGACGCATGGATGGATGCATGGGTGGGAGGCTGATTGGTTAGATAGATAGATAGATAGATAGATAGATAGATAGATAGATAGATAGATAGATAGATAGATAGATAGATAGATAGATAGATAGATACATACATACATACATAAGAGCCAAGGTGGCGCAGTGGTTAAAAGCAGCACTGCAGGCTACTGCTAGATCAGCAGGTCAGCGGTTCAAATCTCACCGGCTCAGGGTTGACTCAGCCTTCCATCCTTCCGAGGTGGGTAAAATGAGGACCCAGATTGTTGGGGGCAATATGCTGACTCTCTGTAAACCGCTTAGAGAGGCCTGAAAGGCCTATGAAGCGGTATATAAGTCTACTGCTATTGCTATTGCTATATACATACATACATACATACATACATACATACATACATACATACATACATGATAGAGTGATAGAGATAGACTTGATAGAGATGATAGAGATGATAGAAATAGAGAGATAGAGAGAGGAGGATGGATGGATGGATGGATGGATGGATGGATGGATGGATAACGAGGAATGGAGGGAGAGAGAGAGCAAGAAAGAGAAAGATGGTAAATTCTATGTTTCTTGGCATTTTGTAAGGAATATTTTCTGGAATATATGTTACTGAAATCAAGTACAATTTGAGGCAAGTTCTTTCTTGACAAGGAATCCAATGGATTTTATTCTGTTTGTATTGGGATTTTATTGGGTGTATACATATACACTCATGCACACACACATACACACAAACACACACACAAATACATATTTGATGATTTATGTATTTATTTATGCTGTAAGTGGCCCAGAGTTGCTTTGAAATGAGTTGGGTGGCAATTAATTTTAACAAGCAAATAAATAAAGAAAGCTAAAGATGAGAGAGTGTTTAAAACAACTGGTGGGGGAGGGGCTGAATAAGTGCAAAGCAATAAGATGTCTTTTCTGTTATGATATTTTAATTGAAAAAAAGAGAAGAAAATACCATCACGATGAACCAACCTTTGAATGTCAACGACATTCGCCCAAACTGGCAGAATTCTTGCTCATGTCCCTGGACTTGACGATGTGCAAGAGCAGGATTATCGCCTCTCTCTCTCTCTCTCTCTCTCTCTCTCTCTCTCTCTCTCTCTCTCTATCTCTATCTCTATCTCTATCTCTATCTCTATCTCTATCTCTATCTCTATCTCTATCTCTATCTCTATCTCTATCTCTATCTATACACACACACACACACACACACACATATATATGCCATGCCCTTTAGGATGTAAATCTATTGAAATCCAGCTGTAGAGAGGACCGGGGTTACCCTTTCATATTACTTTATGACATTTCCAGACAAAAGGTACAAGGGTGCTGAGATTAATTTCCTTGATGTTTGACTAGAAAGGCTGCCCACCACTATTAGAGCCCATTCTGCTCACCCTTCATTTGGGAAAGCTTGTCAGTCATTTGACAATGATGTGCCCTCCGTCTGGGATGAATAAGTCCATCATATCTTAGGCAAAAGCTTGCTCTCTGGAGACAGATAGGGAGAGAAGGAGAGAAGGGAAAGCCTTTGATAGTGATGAAAAGGTCCTTCCTTCCTTCCTTCCTTCCTTCCTTCCTTCCTTCCTTCCTTCCTTCCTTCCTTCCTTTCCTCCCTCCTCCCTCCCTCCATTTCTTACTCCCTGCCTTCCAATGTACTTTCTCTGTTTCTTTTTTCTCCTGTTACTTTCTCTTTATTCCTTTCTCTTTCCTTTTCACTTCACTTCTTTTTCTGTCTTTTTACCTTTTTTCACTTACTGTTTCTTTCTTACCTTACTTTCTTCCTTTTTTCCTCCCTCCCTCTCCATTCACTTTCTCCGCTTCTCTCCTTTTCCCCTCTTCTTTTCTCTTTATTCCTTTTCTCTTTCCTTCTCACTTCCTTTCTTTTCCTTTCTTTTTACCTTTTTTCACTTTCTTTCTTTCTTACCTTCCTTTTTTCCTCCCTCTATTCCTCCCTCCCATTCACTTTTTCCGCTTCTCTCCTTTCTTCCTCTTCTTTTCTCCTTATTCCTTTCTCTTTCTTTCTCACTTCCTTTCTTTTCCTTTCTTTTTACCTTTTTTCACTTTCTTTCTTACCTTCCTTTTTTCCGTGGCCCGACAAAACCGCGCTCGTCAAAATAGCGGCAACAAAACTGCATCACTAAAGCCGCGACGTCATCACCGTGACGTCATCACCGCGGCGACAACAGCGCGGCAACAGAAGGGCGCTTTAAAACAGCGCGGCGGCAGAAAGCCGATTTAAATTAAGGTAAGGGTTAGGATTAGGTTTAGGGGTTTGTTTTAGGGTTAGGTTTAGGGTTAGGTTTAGGGTTAGGTTTAGGGTTAGGTTTAGGGTTAGGTTTAGGGTTAGGGTTAGGGTTAGGGTTAGGGTTAGGGTTAGGGTGTTGAGTGCTTCGGAAGGCGCGGATTTGCCCTCCGTGGTTATGTTGTCGCACTAGGGTCGCCTTTTTCCTTAGCGCTTCGGATGGCACGGATTTGCCCTCCGCGCTTATGTCGGCGCGGATAAGGGCTTCGCAGTTTTGTTGGTGAACCCTTTTTTCCTCCCTCCCTCTATTCCTCCCTCCCCATTCACTTTCTCTGCTTCTCTCCTTTTTTCCTCTTTTTCACTTTATTCATTTATCTTTCCTTTTCACTTCCTTTCTTTCATTTCTTTTTACCCTTATTTCACTTTCCTTCCTTTTTTCTTCCTCCCTTCCTCCCTCCCCATTCCTTTTCTCTTTTCCTTCCCATTCATTTTCTGTTTCTCTTTTTTCCTTTTCTTTTTATTCTTTTTTTTACTTCACTTCACTTCATTTCTTTTTCTTTCTTTTTTCCTTTCTCCATTTTTAAAACAAATATTAAACCTTGACTATCCTGAATGACATTGATCAGCTTTACCAATATGCTGATGAAGAGCAATTTCATCAGCAAGGAGTGAGCACCTGCCCTCAGGTGTAGCTTCGTTGTAGATTCTGGGTGACACTTTCATTTGTAAACAGCTAATCTTTTTTGCCACACTTATTATCCATAATCTATGCTTCTTTATCTCTCGATAAACTTTAAAATTTTAATATAGCATATTACTCATTCAAAAAACATATTAACAAAGCTATGGATATTAAACCAAAATACAACACTAGTGTGAAAAGCCACTTTAGGGCAAATGATATATAAATAGGTGTCCCTAACATTATTTATACAGATGAAGTTGACAGTTAATTTTTTAAAAACTATTCTCTGGTGTTTAAGAGAAGCTTAAATTTTAGTTTAAAAACTTACTTAATATATTTTAAGATCTTTGTTCATTGATTTATTTATATGGGGTATTAATTATTCTAAAGTTCTTGCAAATAGCGTCTCTCTCTCTCTCACACACACACACACACAAACACACACACACACACACACATATCTATATATCTATATCTATATTTATATCTATATCTATATCTCAGTGATGTGCAGTCAGGGGAAGCAGGGCCTCACCACTGTTGTCATGAAAAGAAAAAAAATGTAAAAGGAAAAAGGCTGAGGTAGTTGCTGCAAGAGTCACAGTGGATGACTCTGCTTAGTGCTTAACTGTTTAAAAAAGCCTCTAAAAAAGTGCCCTCTACAGGAGGAGGTGGGAGAACCACATGCCTCATTTAGTCTGACTTTTATGATCACTCGAGCAGAGTTAAGCAAGGGTTAAAAGCTGAAAAATTCCTTATGTAGATGAGGCACGTGGTTCTCTTGCCTGTAGAGGGCATTTTTTTAGGGGCTTTTTTAAACAGTTAAGCAGAGTCATCCATTGGAGACTCTGGCAGCAGATAACCCAGCCTGACCTCAGCAGCTCTTGCTTTTTTCCTTTTACATTTTTAGATTTTCATCATGGCAGACAAGAGCAGAGTTGAAATCCTCTGTGACACAGCTGGAAAAGATATGTGAGTCGGAGGGAGGGGAAGGAATTCAAAATTAATGTAATTTGTAAGTAATTGTATTATTGTAAGTAATTTTTGTGTGTGTGTGTTTTACCCACCTCTGCTGGCGCGCGAGCTGGCACTTTTTTTATGTCAGATATAGCGGCAGGGCTTTTGGACATAGCAGCAGGGCTTTTGGATGCCCCGGCGTTGTGTCCACCATAGAGGCGGGACGCCTCTATGGCGGATACAATGCCGGGGCATAACAGGAGCTCACTCCATTACGCACTGTTAGAAATTCGAATCTTTCTGATCGACAAGCTCAGGGTCTTAGCCAGTCACCACTAAATTAGATGCCAGCATATAAGACTGTAACACTTTCCATGTATGAGGCTTAAATTTAGCTAGAATGGGAGTACAATCTAACGAAGTATCTAAAACTCAATTAAAACCTCCAGCTATAATTATCTAATCCACAAATAAACTAAAATGATGCTTAAGTGCCTATGCAAAACATCTAGATAGCTCTTAGTAGGGCCATAATAATTACTGAAGGCAATATGATTATTAAAAGATTCAATTACCAATATAGGAAAAAATATCGTTCTGGGTCGCATGTTTCTTCTTCTGCTACCATTTTTGAAAATGTATTAACCTCCTCCCCATCCCCCATCTGATTTTGAAGTCCATCTAAATATAATTGACCACCAGCCTAACTTTAGAGAAGAAAAGCAGCCGAAATTTTAAGCTCAACAATGAAGTGAATTATGGAACAAAGGGATGATGATGGAAACCTATGAAAAAATTTGCATTGATAACAACGGTTGATTTTATGTGCCGTGAATATATGTTTAAAAGCAATTTCTATCCAATTTCCGCTTTGTAGTGATGTCTGGCAAACTTCCAATGGAAGACAAGGAAAGGAAGGATGGTCTTTTCATGATACAGAAACATCAGTGGGAAAAATCAGCTAAACTAAAGTAGCAGAACTAAAATATTTCAGCTTCATTAATCTTTCCTCCCTCTCCCCCTTCTTTTTTTCCTTCCTTCTTTCTTTCTTTCTTTCTTTCTTTCACCTTCCTTCCTCCTTCTCCCTCTTCCTTCCTTCCTTTCTTCCCCCATCCCTCCCTCCCGCCTTTTATTTCTTTTCTTTCTTTCTGTCTTTCTCTCTCTCTTTCTTTCTTTTACCTTCCTTCCTCCTTCTCCCCTTCCTTCCTTTCTTTTCCCATACCTCCCTCTCTCCAGCCTTCTTTCTTCCTTTATTTTTTCCTTCCTTCCTTTCTTTTTTCTCTCCTACCTCCCTCCCTCCCTTCCTATCTCTCTCCTTCTCTCTCTTTCTTTCTATTTATCTTTCCTTCTATCCATCTTTCTTTTTAGCACATCCATCACCACAGCAACATATGATATATTACACCAGACTGTATTAATATGTGTATTTCTATTATGATATGTATGCATCCCCATAGGACTTCATTTCCACACTGAGGGTATGTATGTGGATATGAGTGTGTGTGTGTGTGTGTGTGTGTGTGTGTGTGTGTGTGTGTGTGTGTGTGTGAGAGAGAGAGAGAGAGAGAGAGAGAGAGAGAGAGAGAGAGAGAGAGAGAGAGAGAGAGAGAGAGAGAGAGAGAGAGAAGGTAGAATTTCCCCAATATAGAATAAAGATGATTTGGTATGTCTTTCCTGGTCCTCTCTTATTCAAACATTTACCAGGTCCGACTTTTTTAAGACTTTGAAAGTTAGCAAAGTTTCATCAAACTGAATGAAAAACAGACAGAAAAACAGAACTTCATTTTTCTTCACCCTCTAGAGAAGATCCTCAGGTCAATCCATGTCATCTCGCATTATGTGTGATGCTCAAATTATAAATGGACTCTCACCCACCCACCCCTTGAGCCTGCAAAAAATGCATCTGAGTCTTGTGTGTGTATGCATCATCCCTGTGAAAATGAAAGGGACCATTTCTCCATCACACTCATTCCTTTGAGTGTTTAATGAAGTACCGGAGTTCTTCCCTGTATTCTCCCCTTTTCTTCACTGCTCCCATCTCTGCCTCGTCTTGCCTTCTCAATTAAGCATATTAAAGGCTGCCCCTCCCCCCTTCCGAAAGCGGCTTTTAGATTAATCATATTATCTTAAGGTTCCGAATCTCAATGCCTGCCTGACCTTTCCTTCCCTTGGAATCCATTATCTTAAACTATCACCATAATCCTGGCTTCGGGGAAGAGGCGAGGAATGCAGAAATCAAACCTAATAGATGGCAAATCAGATTAATGCATGATCTAAGTACCGATTATACTTGGGCCTGCCCTTGGCCACCCAGGTGTAACCTTGAAATTCACATCTACTAAAGATGCTGCAATTAGATTGAAGGTCCCAGAAGACCCTCAAAGGGCAGATGACAAACCTTGCCTTCTCCACCAGCTGGTCCCTCCTGCAACTTACTCCCCGGCTGCGGCCTGTGGATTTTATTTTCATTTCTGACCAAAAGTACCTAGTTTTCTCAAAGGTCTCTTAAAAAAAGGCCAACTGCACTGTTTTTTCCAGGAGGAGGAGGAGGAGGAGAGGGGAGGGGGCAAAGAAGGAGGAGAAGGGAGGAGGAGGAGGGAAGAAGAGGAGGAGGAAAGAAGGAGGAGGAGGAAGAAGGAGAAGAAGGAGAAGAAGGAGAAGAGGAGGAGGAGGAAGAGGAGGGAGAGAAGGAGGAAGAAAAAAGAAGATATTTTTTTAGAGGAAGAAGGAAAAGAAGAGGAGGAGGAGGAGAAGAGAAGGAGGAGGGGGAGGAGGAAGAAGAAGAACAAGAGGAGGAGGAGAAAGAAGAAGAAAAAGAGAAGGAGGAGGAGAGGAGGAACAAGAACAACAAAAACAAGTAGAAGAAGAGGAGGAGAGAAAGAAGAAGAGGAGGAGGAGGAGGAGGAGAAGAGGAGGAGGAGGAAGAGGAGGAAGAGGAGGAGGAAGAGAAGAAGAAGAGATTTTTTAGAGGAAGAAGGAAAAGAAGAGGAGGAGGAGAAGAAGAGGAGGAGGAGGGAGAGGAGGAGGAAGAAGAACAAGAGGAGGAGGAGAAAGAAGAAGAAAAAGAAAAGGAGGAGGAGAGGAGGAACAAGAACAACAAAAACAAGTAGAAGAAGAGGATGAGAGAAAGAAGAAGAAGAAGAGGAGGAGGAGGAGGAGGAGGAGGAGGAGGAGGAGGAGGAGGAGGAGGAGGAGGAGGAGGAGGAGGAGGAGGAGGAGTTCTTTAGCTTCTCATCCAAGAAGCCTCCTCAGTTCTGATCGTGGAGGGATGGAAGGATAAGGATAGGAATTGGGGGGGGGGGTATCTATCCTTTCATCCTCTCACCCTCAGAACTGAAGAAGTTTTTTGGATGAGAAGCAAAATGTTTTCTTCTTCTTCCTCAAGGAGAAACAATCCAGTTGCCTTTTCAAAAAAAAATCCCAATTGTGACCTGGATGACTAAGAATCTCCACAGATTGTTTTGTTTACTGTATATATATATTGGGTGCTTAGTGTTTCCTTTGCTATATTAATCTGATTAATAATAATCATAATAAAATACAAACTATTTCCCCCCCAGATTCTTGCTTTTGGTGCTGCAGTTGGAAAAGTGTCATCAGCTGAGGGGCTTTGCGAACTTTCACCTGGACCACACAAGAGGCTAAAGTTGTTTTTCAGAACCTGCTACAGCTCTAGCTTAGAAAACAAGGAGAGATATTTTCTTTCAAGGCTAACCCAGAATTCCTGCCAAAAAAACATCGGCTCAGTGCAATTCATCTTCCACAGTCCTTGTTTTCCAAGCTGGGAAGTCTGGGGATGGAGAGAAGACCTTTGAGATAAGAAAGAACTTGGCTTCAGCAACCCTCCATGCTCTGTGTGAGGTATGTTCTAGGAGGACCTCTAACAAGGATGGGGAAACATCAGATCACTAATCATCTCAAATGAATTTCTCCACTAACTTGACAATGCCGAAACTGAAAAGTTGAACAGACACAGAACAGTATATATCTTCTTCCCCTTATCATGATCACTGTAGTCTTATGCTCAGCAATATTCAGCGTATTTGTTAACCCCATTTCGCCCCTGCTGTAGAGGCAGTGGTAGAACAGTTGAGTAACAATCGCACTTAGATTTCTATATCACTTCACAGTGACTTTACAGCCCTCTCTAAGCAGTTTATAGTCAGCCTCTTGCCTCCAACAATCTGGGTCCTCATTTCACCCACCTCGCAAGAATGGAAGGCTGAGTCAACCTTGAGCCTGGTGAGATTTGAACTGCCAAATTGCAGGCAGCCAGCGGGCATCAGAAGTAGCCTGCAGCACTGCACTCTAACCACTGCGCCATCATTACTGAACTAATTATATTTCTCATTTCAGTTACAAGTTTAGAATCCCAAAGCTCATCAATTTTTCCTCCTTGTTTCTAAGCTTACCACAAATATTCCTATTATTATTATCATTATTATTATTATTATTATACAATTGTATCACAGCGGCCAGTTGTTTCGCCGGATTTGGCATTGGTTACTAGTCAGGCCCCACGCAGGGGCCTAGGACGTTGTAACGTATTTTTGTAATATGCATGCAGATCCAAGCAGTGCGGCTTTTTGCATTTGACTGATGGTGATTTTGTCAATTTTTAACTGTTTTAAATGTAATTCCAGTGCTTTTGGAATAGCACCCAGTGTGCCAATTACCACTGGAATTACCACTGCTGGTTTGTGCCATAGTCGTTGAATTTCGATTTTTAAGTCCTGGTATTTTGCTATCTTTTCATGTTCCTTCTCGGCGACCCTGCTATCACCTGGTATTGCGATGTCTATGATTGTGACCTTATTTTTCTCAACCAGTGTGATGTCTGGTGTATTATGCGCCAGTATTTTGTCTGTTTGTATGCAAAAATCCCACAAGATCTTGACCATCTGATTTTCGGTGACTTTTTCAGGCTGATGTTCCCACCAGTTTGTTGCTGTTTTAATATTATAATTTTTGCACAAATTCCAATGGATCATTTGTGCTACTGAATTGTGCAATTTATAATCAGTCTGTGTGATTTTTTTACAGCAGCTGAGTATGTGATCAACAGTTTCATCAGCTTCTTTGCAAAGTCTGCAGTGGCATCATCAGAGGATTTTTTGATTTTGGCCTTAATGGCATTTGTGCGGATAGCTTGTTCTTGCGCAGCCAGGATTAGTGACTCTGTTTCTTTCTTTAATGTACCTGTTGTTAACCATAATCAAGTTTGTTCACTGTCTACTTTATCTTTTTTTTTCCAGAAATTGGCCATGCAGTGCTTTGTTCTGCCAACTCTCCATTGTTATTGTTGTTGTTGTTGTTGTTGTTATTGTTATTGATTGTTGTTGTTGTTGTCAGCATGGAGACCGGTGGCTTTCCTAGTCAGTTCATAAAAGAGGCAAACTTGAGGACTACCTGTACTTAGTAATCAGGATGGGAGTAGAACAGGCTTATTCATCAAGCGACAATTGGACTTCCGATGCACTTGGCTCCTTTTTGTAACCAACAGAAAGAAACATTAATTGTGCAAAGTTAGCAACACTTGTATCATTTCAAATGGCTGCCAAAATTAGTATGAGTATCAGGAAAGCTAATAAGCATGTACTGAGAACCAATGCATTGCAAGTAAGCAGGCCTAAGCAATAATCTTCTCTTCAACAACAAATCATTATTGGTCATTAGAATATACAAGAGTAGAGTAGAGTAGAGTAGAGTAGAGTAGAGTAGAGTAGAGTAGAGTAGAGTAGAGTAGAGTAGAGTAGAGTAGAGTAGAGTAGAGTGTAGAGTAGAGTAGAGTATAACACAAAAGGAGCAGAGCAGAGCAGAGCAGAATAGAGTATAACAGAAAGGAGCAGGGTAAAGAGGAGTGGAGAGGAGAGGGGAGGGGAGAAGAGGAGAGGGGAGGGGAGTAAGTAGAGTATAACAGAAAGGAGCAGAGCAGAGCAGAGCAGAGCAGAGTAGAGTAGAGTATAACAGAAAGGAGCAGGGTAGAGTGGAGTGGAGTGGAGTGGAGTGGAGTGGAGTGGAGTGGAGTGGAGTGGAGTGGAGTGGAGTGGAGTGAAGAGAAGAGAAGAGAAGAGAAGAGAAGAGAAGAGAAGAGAAGAGAAGAGAAGAGAAGAGAAGAGAAGAGAAGAGAAGTGTGGCCAGGAGTGAAAACGTTTGGCCAAAGGTTTCCAGCTCCAGCAATCTGGAGAATCTAGGGACCACAAAACCCGTGTCTTTTGCTCACACAGAGGTAACACTCATGTGTACCCAGAAGTGGAACAGACAGCCTTGATGCCATTAAGTCAGAGCGAGTAATGAAATTTCATTTAATTTGTCAAGAAGAAAGTGCTAATGTTAAAAAGCATTAAAAAAGGAAAGAGGAATCTTTGAAAGGAAGACTTTAAGTAATTACTTCAAGTGTCTTAGGCCTACTCACAAGAATATTTACATTAGTGTCTCACAGTGCCAAAGTGTAATTCAATTAACACTACATTTACATTCTACTCTTTCCTTTCTCTCAGTTGTTTTTAAGAGATGCAATTTTATTAACAATTATATGTCTCACATGTTCAATGAGAGGACTATTGAGTTACTACACTTGGAGTAAGAATTCCTCTTACCAGTTGCAGAGAGCGCATTTATTTATTTGACAGTATTTATAAGCAGTTCCACTTTGACTGACTTTATTAGTAGAATAATCATAGAGGTGTTAAGATTAAACAATGGGACACAAAACTGCAATGCTCCAACATATACATTTGTATAATCACACACACATCCATGAATTGCATTTTGGATTGTTTTATACCTACACATGGCCTAACTATACTATATCTATCTGTCTGTCTGATGGTCTGTCTGTCTGTCTGTCTCTCTGTCTAGATGCGGTGGCTCAGTGGCTACGATGCTGAGCTTGTCAATCAGTTTGGCGGTTCAAATCCCTAGCGCCACATAACAGAGTGAGCTTCCGTTACTTGTCCCAGTTTCTGCCAACCTAGCAGTTCGAAAGCACATAAAAAATGCAAGTAGAAAAATAGGAACCACCTTTGGTGGGAAAGTAACAGCGTTCCATGTGCCTTCGGCATTGAGTCATGCCGGCCACATGACCACGAAGACGTCTTTGGTCAGTGCTGGCTCTTTGGCTTTGAAACTGAAATGAGCACCATATATGTGAGGGAACCAACCTTTATAGGGTCTTCTACTTAAGCAGGGGGTTGGACTAGAAGACCTTCAAGGTCCCTTCCAACCCTACTATTTATATTCTAGAACGTGGCTGTCAGAATTCTTTCCAACTTTTTAATGATTGTTCTAATACAATGACAAGGGATAAAAATGAAGCAGTTGGCAGCATGGTGGCCCAACTTTCTCTTTCACAGTGATGCTCTAGGAAATGTATCTATCTGTGTGCTGTGTGCACATGCTGGATCTGGCCCATTTTGCGAGTCACTCTTCCTTTTGCCAGCTTATTCCTTAACACCAAATTTGGCCCTGTTTCGTTCAGTTTTTGGAAAGTTACTCTACCCAGAGACAGAGAAAATCCTTGTTTTGCAATTTCTTTCCAATATTCCTTTTGGTTGGAAAGATTAAAAACTGTGTTTTGAGAAATTGCATAACAGGCAGAATCTATTATTTATCCTCTTGGCTCGTGATTGTTTATTTATTAAGTCTTGGCTTTATTTCTTTTAGTGAAAACATATTTTAAAAGTATAGTAGATCATTACTGTCATCTTGAGGGTGTACGTCTAATAAAAGTTAGTTTGAGATAGTTGTCATAACAGAGTGCAAATAAAGGAAGATGTGTTAAAAAAATAGTAAGGTTTTACATCTGTGCAGAAAAAACCAACAGTACAAGTACAGGTTAGGTGAGACCTGGCTCAAAAACAGTAACTGTGAGTAGGACCTCAGTGTCCTAGTGGACGATCACTTAAATATGAGCCAGCATTGTGGGGCAGTAGCCAAAAATGCTAATACAATCCTTGGTTGTATAAACAGAGGCATGGAATCAAAATCACGTGAAATATTAGTTGTTGTTAGTTGCAAAGTCATGTCCAAGCCCTCATGACCCCATGGACAACATTCCTCCAGGTCTTCCTGTCCTCTATCATCCTCTGGAGTCCATTTAAGCTCACGCTGACTGCTTCGGTGACTCCATCCAGGCACCTCATTCTCTGTCATCCCTTTCTTCTTTTGCCCTCAATCGTTCCCAGTATTAGGCTCTTCTCCACGGAGTCCTTCCTTCTCATTAGGTGGCCAAAGTACTTGAGTTTCCTCTTCACGATCTGGCCTTCTAAAGAGCAGTCAGGGTTGATCTCCTCTAGGACTGACCGGTTTGATTGCCTTGCAGTCCAAGGGACTCGCAGGAGTCTTCCCCAGCACCAGAGTTCAAAGGCCTCCATTCTTTGGTGCTCAGCCTTTTTTATGGTCCAACCTTCACAGCCTTACATTGCAACTGGAAAAACCATAGCCTTAACTATACACACTTTTGTTGGCAGGGTCGCAGGGTATTAATACCACGTTACAAAGTGGTATTAGTAAGGCCAAACCTGAAATACTGCATCCAGTATTGTAGTTTGGTCACCACATTACAAAAAAGATGTTGAGACTTTGGAAAAAATGCAAAGAGGACCAAGTAAGATGATCAAAGGCCTGGAGACTAAAACATATGAAGAACAGTTGCAAGAATTGGGTATGGTCAATCTAGAGAAAAGAAGGACTAGTGGTAACATGATAGCAGTGTTCCAATATTTGAGAGGCTGCCCCAAAGAAAAGGGGGGGGGGTTCAACCTATTTTTCAAAGAACCATGTGGCAGGACAAGAAGCAGTGGATGGAAACTAATCAAGAAGAGAAGCAACCTAGAACTAAGGAGAAACTTCCTAACAGTGAAGACAATTAAACGGTGGAATGGCTTGCCTTCAGAAATTTTGGGTGCTCCATCACTGGAGGTTTTTAAGAAGAGACTGGACAGTCACTTGTCTGAAATGGCATAAGGTCTCTTGCTTGAGCAGGGGGTTGGACTAGAAGATCTCCAAGGTCCCTTCCAATGCTTTTCTGCTTCATTAAACTGTATTTACACCTTAATTTTTTGTTTAAAAATGTATAGCATTTGATTGCATGAAACATTTGCTGAACAGACATGTGACCAAACAAATCCATCTCTAATTCAGGATGTTGACATGAGAAGAATTTCTAAAGAAATACATTGTTAAGAATAACTGTTCAAAGCAAACATGGATGAATAAGAACATAAGTGCCAAAAAAAAAAGACCTTGTATGCAAGGAAATCTAGTTTTCTAATCACCTCCGGCATTTTAAACTATTGTTGTTAGTTTCTGACAAGAGGGAAAACATAGAAGGGATAAACACGGATTATTCCCTGAGACAATTGTTCCTTGTATGAAATTGTTATTAAGACAGGAACAGTAATCAGACTGCAAGTGTCTTGAAGCAAAATTCTAGTAAATAAAAACACAGGTGAAACTTACTAATTAAGAAACTTTTAAAAGGGGGGAGTGGTTGGGAGAAGCTGCTGGACACACCTATATAAATAACAATAAGGACAACTGGACGTATATAATTAAAACTCAAATATTCAAGCAACAAAACAACTCCACTATGATTTGCCGGGTAAAACACCAGCTCTGATTCCATTACATTGGGTCATAATCATTTAGCAAATATTGGTCTGATCAAGAATGCACTCTCAAACATGAAGAATTTTTGAAGATTTTATTTTCTGGATTCTTGCATACATTCTGGATTTCTGGATTTCTTCCAAACAAGTATTCTACAAGTCTGTATTTAGCTATTTGATGGAATATGAATTTCTCCCAACTGTCAAGTTGCATTCCTGACAGTTTCAAAGCACTATAAATCAATACACAATTGGACATCTTAATTTCAACGCATTGCATTTTAATTATTATGTTGCAAGGATCTTCTTTTAGCCAAAGATCCCCCAGAAAATGCAAAACACTGCTGCTGATAGCAAATTAAGAAATAATGAAACAGAATTATGAGTAATATTTTTTTGAACACCGATGGGGAGAAGCTAAAGAAGTGTCAATAAATAAACAGGGGAAGGAACAAGCCATAAGAATAGGGTGAAGATATCAGAACACAGAAAACAGGAAGGTAGGGATGCAGCTAGTCCTCAACTTACAACAGTTTATTTAGTGACTGTTTGAAATTACAACAGCACTGAAAAAGTGAGTTATGACCATTTTTCATACTTAGATTGTTGCAGCATCCCCTGATCACATGATCCCCTTTTGCGACTTTCTGACAAGCAAAATCAATGGGGAAGCCAGATTCACTTAAGAACTAACAACTGTAGAAAAGATGTGGAGACTTTAGAAAGAGTGCAGAGAAGAGCAACAGAGATGATTAGGAGACTGGAGGCTAAAATATATGAGGAACGGTTGCAGGAACTGGGTATGTCTAGTTTAATTAAAAGAAGGACTAGGGGAGACATGATAGCAGTGTCCCAATATCTCAGGGGCTGCCACAAAGAAGAGGGAGTCAAGCTATTCTCCCAAGCACCTGAGGGCAGGACAAGAAGCAATGGATGGAAACTAATCAAGGAGAGAAGCAACTTAGAACTAAGGAGTAATTTCCTGACAGAACAATTAATCAGTGGAAAAACCTGCCTCCAGAAGTTGTTCCAACCCTGGAAGTCTTTAAGAAGATGTTGGATAACCATTCGTCTGAAATAGAATGGGGTTTCCTGCCTAGGCAGGGGGTTGGACTAGAAGGCCTCCAAGGTCCTTTCCAACTCTGTTATTCTATTCTAACTGCAGCAAGAAAAATCGTAAAATGGGGCAAAACTCACTTCACAAATTTCTCACTTAAGCAACATAAATTCTGGACTCAATTGTGGTCCTATGTCAAGGATTACCGTTCTTTTCATGAGGGGATCAACCCTAAAAACAGATTCGTATCTAGCCTGTTTCAGGTGCCCCTTAGCCAAGATTCAGCCGGGGGTTGAAGAGACCAAAGGGAAAGAAAAGCCGTCCGCTTGGCATCCGTGGGTTTTAACCTCCCCAATTTCATTTGCTCCTTTTTTCCGAAGCAGCATTTGAACTGCAAGGACCCGTCGTCGAGTCTCCTGAACTTCTCCAAACCCCTTTTCAAAGGGACAGGAGGACCTTCAGGAGCGAAATGCCAATGGCTCCCCTTCCCCCTAATGTCCCACGCGTGTCACCCCACCCCTTGCCCACATTCAGTCCAGAAGAAAAATCCCTCCGACGCGAGGCTTGTTTTTATTAAATTCTCCTCAATAAAAAAGCTCAGGCAGGATTTATTAGGTACTCAGGGCGGACGTTTAGTATTTCGCTAGTTATTAAGTGAAAATCAATAGAAAGCAAAGAAAATAGAAGTCACTGCTCTGTTAGCACGGTGTTGTCGCCCAGATATTATGTTGGCTGTCTTGTAGATTCATGACAGACGAAAGCGGCGGAGCTGAGGACTCTTTCTGCTTACATTGCAGGAGCCAAAGTGGGGTTATTCATTAGACCAGGCAGCTGGCCAGATGGATTTCCAGCTCAGTTTTACCATTTATCTTGAAAACGTCGGTATCCAGTGAGAAAGAACCCTGATATTATGTGATATCACTGGCAGCTTTATGTATCTAAATCAGGATTTATCGTTATTTTGTTCGGAAGACCTCTCTCGTTCTCTCTCTCTCCTCTCTCTTTTCTCCTCAAGAAATACCATTTCACCGGCAGACAATAATAGCTAAAACCGTGTCAAAGATAACCTTTCATGATGTCCGTCCACCACGTCCTGTAAAACAAATAGAACCCGGGGTATTAATAGGTTTAACCGCTTTCAAACAAATCACCGCTGTCTGGGGCCGATGCTGATGCCCCACGGTGGGAAGGAGGGTTGAGGTGGATGGTCAGACAGCTGCGGCAATCTTGCCCTCTCTGACGATTGAAACGGGAGCTCGCTCCGTTTCTTGCCTTATTTTCTTGGCTAACACTTTTGAGGATAAATAACTACGGAGTTGCGGGTTTGGTTTTAATGGCCTTTTAAAAAAGATGTGGAAATTTGCAAGTTGAAAGATTGCAGCAGTTTTCTTGTGCATTGGATGAAATAATCAAGCCAAGCTTGTCCATCTCTTTCCCCCCCTCTCTCCCCCCCCTCTCTCTGTCTTTATCTACCTGTCTATCTGCCAGTCTGTCTGTCTCTCGGTCTGTATCGCTCTCTCTCTCTCTCTCTCTCTCTCTCTCTCTCTCTCTCTCTCTCTCTCTCTCTCTCTCTCTCTCTCTCTCTCTCTCTCTCTCTCTCTCTCTCCTATCTATCTATCTATCTATCTATCTATCTATCTATCTATCTATCTATTCTCTCTCTCCATGCCTATCTGTCTATCCATCATCCATCCATCCATCCATCCATCCATCATCTCTCTCTCTCTTTCCCACTGTAATCACCTTCTACACATGTATGTACTTTATCTCCTTCTACACATGTGTCTACATATGTGTGTGTTTCTCACTCATACAACTAGTCTTGAGAACACATATACTTAATTGCAATGTCAATATTGATTCCCCAGTCCCAAGGTCTTATTTAACAATAATAGCAATGACATCATACACTGTTCTCCAAGACGTTTGGAGAGGGAAGGCAGAAAAGGGGAAAAAAGATTTGATATATTTCTATCCTCGCTCTCATATCTTTAGTCTCTTTCTTCTGGATGGATCCGCGAGGATCCCCCAAGCATGATCGGATTCCATGCTGATTTTTTTATCTCACTCCCTGCCATATTATTCCCATTTCTGTGGATGATTTTGCTACAATCCTGTCATTTTGTACTTCCTACACACTAGCATATACATAGGAGAACTTTTTGTGCATGTTTCTCTAATGTACCAGACTTCTCTATGTGTCACTTAAAATGGAGTAATGTTTACAAGGTTCCGAACCCAATAAAAGCTTGAGAAATATGAATCGGATCAATTCCCACTAAAAAAGGGAAACTTAATGGATTTCTCATTCATCTTTTTACGCACAACTCCTGCCAGCTGGCTGGGCTCTCAAACCTTCTTTAGTGTGAAGATCTGCTAAAGTTTAATAATTTTGGTCCCTTGAGGGCAAATGGGATTCTGAGAAAGCCTCATGTTCCAGAAATAATTTCAAATATAATCCTTTTAAACTAACAGGGGTATGTTGAAAACTGAAGGGTCTGTTGCCAAAATGCAGCAGAACCTTGGACTAAGCAATATATCTAAACCAGTGTTTCTCAACCTTGGAGTCTCCAAGGTTGAGAAACACTGATCTAAGCCCTCAACTTCCAGAATTTCCATTGCTAAGCAAGGCAGTTGTTCAGTGAGTCATGGTAGTTGTTAAGCAAATCACCGCAGTTATTCAATGAAGATGTAGTGGTGATTGACTTTCCCCATTGACTTTGCTTGACCAAAAATATCAAGGAAGATCATAGCTGGATGTCACATGACCTTGGAATGTTGCGTGACCCGTCAAAAGCGCAAACGTCATAAGCGCGCCGACAACACCACGGCGCTAAAACCGTGATTTCAAAAGCGCGCCGACAACAGCGCGCCGACAGAAGCGCGATTTCATTTAAGGTAAGATTTACAGTTAGGTTTAGGGTTAGGTTTAGGGTTAGGTTTAGGGTTAGGTTTAGGGTTAGGTTGAGGGTTAGGTTGAGGGTTAGGTTGAGGGTTAGGTTGAGGGTTAGGTTGAGGGTTACGTTACAGCGCGCTTCTGTCGGCGCGCTTTTGTCGGCGCGCTTTGGGGCTAATTAGTTTCTCATTCGTCGCGCGGTTTTGTCACCGCGCTTTAGACACCGCGGTTTAGTCAGGCGCACTTTTGTTGTGCGCGCATTTGTGGTGGAACCGGAATGTTGCAACCATCCTAACTACATGTCAATTTCCAAGCACCTGAATTTTGATCACATGATTACAGGGATGCTACATAAGTGCGAGAACCGGTTGTAATCACCCCTTTTCAGTACTGTTGTAACTTTGAATGGCCAATAAATGAACAGTTGCAAGTCAAGAACTACCTGTAGAGCTAATGCATTTTTTCTCTCTGAAGCAATTGAAGTTGAGGTACCCTTTGATCGATTGATCAATTGATTGATGATTCCAGTAAAGGAGAACATTTGTAACTCAGGGTTGAAATGAGGGCTCCTTGGTGCTCTCTGAGTTTGCTTGTTTTCTTGCAGACGTTTCATTACCAAACTAGGTAACATCATCAGTGCTAGTAAAGAGTGAGGTTTGCTGTCAGTTTATACTCTGGTGTCTTGCCTGTCTGTGTGGGTGGGGTGGTGGTCTTAGGGATTCTTTGGTTGGACTGTTTATTTGATTGGGGTGTTGCTTATTTGACTGTTGATCTGAAGTTGAAGTTGCTCTGATTGATGATTGATTGAATGATTGATTGATAGCCCACCTTTTTTATTTTTGCGAATAACTCAAGGCAGCAAACACAGCCAGCATAACTTCCTCCTCCTATTTTCTTAGTCCTGGACTGAGATGCATGTTTCTGCTCTCGCTTCAAAGAAATAAATGTAGTGTTGCTTGTTATGGATTGTCGATTTAATTGTTTAGTTGTGTCCAACTCTTGGTGTATTTTTAGGCCCTCTTGTCTTTTTATTTATTCATTTCCTCCCCACTTTTATTATTTTGACAAGTAACTCAAGGCTGCGAGCATAACTCAAGGCTTCCTCCTCTTCCTGTTTTCCCCATGGTTGATTGATCACGTGAAGTGTTAATACCACTTTATAATGCCTTGGTAAGGCCACACTTGGAATACAGCATCCAGTTTTGGTCACCACGATGTAGAAAAGATGCTGAGACTCTGGAAAGAGTGCAGAGAAGAGCAACAAAGAGAATTAGGGGATTATAGGCTTAAACATATGAAGAACTGTTGCTGGAACTCGGTATGTCTAGTTTGATGAAAAGAAGGACTAGGGGAGACATGATAGCAGTGTTCTTATATCTCAGGAGCTGCCACAAAGAAGAAGGAGTCAAGCTATCCTCCAAAGCACCTGAAGGCAGGACAAGAAGGAATGGATGGAAACCAATCAAGGAGAGAAGCAACTTAGAACTAAGGAGTAATTCCCCAATGATGAGAACCATTAACTAGTGGAACAGCTTGCCTCCAGAAGTTGTGAATGCTCCAACACTGGAAGTTTTTAAGAAGAGATTGGACAACCATTTGTCTGAAATGATATAGGATTCCTGCCTAAGCAGAAGGTTGGACTAGAAGACCTCCAAGGTCCCTTCCAACTCTGTTATTCTACTCTATTGGATTGGGCTGACAAATATGACTGGCCCAAAGTCACCCAGCCAGCTTTCATGGTTAAGGTGAGATTTGCACTCAAGGTCTCCTGCTTTCTATTCTGGTGTCATAATCACTAGGGCATACTGGCTGTTTAGATGGATACCTGAAGATTTTTTTAAGGAAATCAGAATCTTAATTAATTCACCAGCTTATGATGCTTTATATAAAGGCCTGATCAGTACCAATCTATTTGTATTCAATTACACTTTCACAGATTTCTTTGCAGTGAATTCTATTCCTGCCTTCTGGACAGGTGGAAACAATTGGCTATGATCTAACATACAAGAAACAATATTATATGGCTGTACATTGATCACTTGTTATGCAGATTCTGGTTTGTAATTCAGGTGGAGTTGCTTCCTTTGATCTTTTATCGTTCTTGGCTGCTGTAAACCAGGAAATAAAATTTCAGGCTGCAAAAGTTTCTATGTTGCTTACCAACAGGCCAATAAGTTGCTAGGATTTTAATCTACACTAATAGTGTTTATTAGGATCTGTTCATTATATTTTATTTTTAAATATTGGATTTTGTACTGAATTGCACTATTTCTGGCTGATCTTTGTAATACATCACTAGTGAAATTATATTCCATTCTGTAACTGTGGCTGCACTTGATGAGTTTTAAAAGTTAAATTTGAATTCAGAATATACATATTTTTTTTCCAGAATGTCCAAGACCTTCATTTTATGTGCTTCTCCTTCAACACACCTTGTGAAGAAAATGTAAGTTTCAATAAACCACTACATGTACATTGACTGAATGCCATAGGAAGTCAGATTGCACCACAATTCTTTTTTATGTTGTGGCTTTCTGTGTTCTGATCTAGGCTTCCCAAGATCATGAAGCAGACTCCTCGTCCCAATAAAACCTCTTTTATTAAGGTTAAAAGGAATTCCTCTTCAGCAAAGACCTGGCCAATAGTCTTTCAAGAGATTTCACCACTACAGACCGTTATCAGGCTTGGAGAGCTGCCAGGCCGATATCTTCCAAATGTCATTCTGTAGCAGACAATACTAGGTAAGAAGTCAGGAACAGATCTTCACCCTAATGCATTGAACTAATTGTCTCCTGCAAACTTCCCTCCCCTTTCCCTCCTCTTTATTCCCTCTTGGAGGGGCCATTCACGGTCTATCTGTGGCTTTACTCCCAAGTCGGTCCTTGTTCCTTAGCTGTTCCTGTCTCCTGGCAGCTCTAAACATGAACACACTGGGAACAGGCGCCAACTCTTCTTCTGACCCACTGATCTCCTACTCCAAAGGCAGCTGATAACTGTCCGACGGCTCTGGCCCGCTCTCTGCCTCCAACACAGAGCCCTCATCAGAGCCTTCCCCAGACTGGCCAATGTTCCTCCCCAACCTCCTCACTGTCTGAGTTTGCCACCAGCTCCACTGGCATGCCATAACATTCTGAATGAAATACCAAACTCCCCTCCATAGAATCACTGCACAGCCTTGCATAAAGCCAAATGGAATTCTTTTTTGGAAGTGCACGTATGTTTTTCTTCAAGGAATTTGAGAAAAGGACTTCAGTGTCTGCATATCTAAATTAATGTCGCTCTACCTTTCTCTCTCTCTAACCTTGGAAGAGAATTCTTGCAGCAAATATGATCAGAAGAAAAATGGTAGAATTGCTGCTCTTAATTATTGAATCTTCTATGTGAGAAACTCAATAATTAATACTTTTCCTGCTATTTTTTTTTTGCCCAACACTCTATGGAATTGTTATGGCAGTATTATTTTTAAATTTATTTTGGAGGGATTTTAGGAAGTCATAACCCTTTCTGACGCCCTCCAATTCTATTCCTATTCTTTCCAAGAGTTAGTTAATATTTGGTAGGCACTACCTTGTTTCCCTGAAAATAAGACCTCCCCGAGAGGAAGAGAAGGAGAGAGAGTAGGAAGGGGAAGAGGAGTAGGAGAAAGGGAAGGGAAGAAGGAAGGGGAAGGAGAGGAGGAAGGAAGAAAGTAGAGAAGGGAGCAGAGGTGGGTTCCTACCAGTTCACACCTATTCGGTAGAACCGGTTTGTCAAATCTACCGAACCGGTTAGAAGAGGTTCCATCAGTGGACCCGGAAAGCAGGCCACACTTACAGAAGAGGTTCCAAAATTTTTTGAAACACACCACTGGTCCTTGGATATGATTATTCTACACTATCATGCTCATATTTATAAAACTCAGTGCCTCTGTGAAAGGTAAGGATGACTACTGTGTTTGTGGTGCAATCAGAACATTGCGTGTGTTGAAGTTGTTTAACGCAAACCAAAGATGCCTTTTAAAAAACAAGTTTACATCGTATTCTTATGCATGCCAGTGCTGTGTGTGAGGTGATTTAAGGTGGTTCTGACAAGTGTCGTCGGCATCTTCATATCCGGTCACATGGGTGGCAAGCCACTCCCATCCGGTCACATGGGTGGCAAGCCACTCCCACAAAGGAGGCCACACCCACAGAGTAGGTTCGAACAATTTTTGAAACCCACCACTGGAAGGGAGGGAGGCTGAAAAGGAAGGGAAAGCAAGATGGTGTTACAACAGGCAGAAGGGATGGTAAATAAAGCAACCCAAACTCTATATTATAATCTATTAAATGACATAATAAATGTATAAAAATGATAAATGTAAAGAAAAATAACAGTTATGTGAATGTATACTTAAAATGATATGTAAGAGAACAAAAAAATTTAAAAAAATTCTGGAAAAAAAAGACCTCCCCGGATAATAAGCCCAATTGGCCTTTTGAATGCATGTGCTAAAATAAATCCTCCCCCAAAACAAGCCCTCTTCTAAAATATTTAAATGCATGCGCAGCGGGTCCCAGCCATTTCCTGGGGGAGGGGGGACATGCCCCACATGTACCTGCCATCCAAGCGGAATGGCCTCATGGAGGCCACTCCCATAAACCCCAGCTACCCTGCCCCTTCTCTTAGTGGCGGCCGCAAAAAGAGCAGCAGGCCCAGTAGCCCTAGGGCTGGCAAGGTTGTGCCAGAAACAGAGACAGAACTTCTGGCCCTCTCTGGATCAGCTGATCTGTGGGCAACGGCCTGAGTTTAAGGAGCCTCCTGCACCTGAAAAATAATAAGACCGCCCTGAAAATAAGGCCAAGCGCTAATTTCGGGGGTCAAAAGAAAATAAGACCCTGTCTTATTTTCAGGGAAACATGGTATATGAAGACCCAGCTCTCCGGAGAAGACTCTAATTCTGAAAAAGGTGGAAGGAAAGAGAAGAAGACCAGTGGCAAGATGGACAGACTCAGTTACAGTAGAGATGGGTGCATTGTTGTGAGACTTGGAAAACCAGCTTAGGGTTAGATCATTATAGATCAATCTATGCGGTTGCTAAGAATTGACATTGACTGATCAATCAGTCAGTCAATCAATCAAGGCAAAGCCCAGCTCTCTGAAGAAGGCTTTGGTGATGGGAAAGGTAGAGCAAAAGATAGAAAGAAGACAACCAAAAGCTAGGTGAATAGATTTAGTTACAGCGGCAGTGGAGGTACCAGTGAAAAACCTAAAATACCAGGTTAGGGACAATGTCAGGGTTCCAAGTAACACTCCAAATGTTTCCCACATTTTCTACTATGGGAAAATGGGACAGGCCTGAAGGCCCAATGCAAAAGATGGCTCCCAGGTCTGACAGGCAGATTGTCACAGAAGGAATTTATCGATGTGGTCACTAGGAGTCAAAAATGACTTGGTAGCCCACAATCAATCAATTGTCCATGTTCAGTCCTCACTAATTAACTTGTGGGTGTTTCTCCTCTGTATTTTAACTTAGGTGTACCTCCTCCAGTTCTCTTGATGATCTCTTGTTCCGCATGGAGGATTTAATACTTTAAATTTAAACTAATAGATTCGCTGCAAGGTTAAACACCTTTGACATGCCACCAAACTTTGCCTTCTGGAAGGCTCTCTCATCCTTTGTATCACTTTGGTCTTTTAAGTTTTCATTGATGGTCACCCAACCATTGACTGTTTCTTTCTGAGCACAATCAGCACACACTGGGCTGTCGTTTTCCATAGAGAACAGTCCAGTAGAATGAGAGGTGAAGATTCCATAGGATAAGACCAGGTATTTCCTCTATCCTTGCCCTGGAGTGGGGAGGGAATAGAGATTTTGCAGTATCCTTCCCCTGCCACACCCACCAAGCCATACTCACCAGACCATGCCACACCCACAGAATCAGTAGTAAAATTTTTTGAATCCCACCACTGATGTAGGTCTAAAATCAAAGGCACAACTTTCACTTTTTAAAGTGTTGATTGCACCAACATTGAGTCGATGAAGAATAAGTAGAATCCTTCCAGGTTCATCAGTGATTTACCATGGACTGTTTTGCAAACTATGAGCATATTCCTCAACAGTTAGATGAATTACCGCAAGTTATGTCCTCTGTAAGATGTTAATAAAGGGGTTTCTTTCCATCTCCTCTTGGAGTAGGCCTGTTACCATTCCAAGTCAGGGTTCTATCTAACGAAAGAAGACTCCGAGGCTTGAGTTCCATTTTATTAGAGATTCCATATTGGCACACCTGGGAAAACTTGAATCTGAAAGCTTCCAGATATTCCCCACCCAAATGAAAGTCCAAACCCCTGTGCAGCACCCACATGTCCATCATGTGGTCCAATCAGGCACCATCCCAACTGGAGGTGCCTCCCAGTCTCATCACTCCAGGTGCAGGGCAGGATGTCCTTGACTCTCTGAGAAAGGAATGCTATTTTGACTGTACCCCGCTCCATATAATCTCCCCCTCCAAGCTTCCCAGAGCTTCCCATAGCAATAAATGTGGCAGGCCTGAAAGCCCAATGGAAAAGATGACTTCCAGGCCTGACCTGCCCTAAAAATTTGTATTTCTGCCCTGGAGTCCATTATTTCAATGCTTACCCCTCTCCACCAAATCTACATTCATAAATGTATTGATAGAAGAAAATTTTTGTATCTCAAGTAGCCCAAGAAAGATGGGAGGGGGAGGTTTGGGCTAATGAAAACAAAAGTAGCACAGATGATGTTATCTAGTTTAGGTAATGAAATATCTGCAAGAAAATAACCAAGCGAAGAGAGCACCAAGGACCTAATAAATATATATATATATATATTTCATGTGTGTATTTGTGGAAAGATGGATGGATGGATGGATGGACAGGCAGGCAGGCAGAAAGATAAATAGATAGATGGTAGACAGATACAGATAGGCTGATATGGATGGATAGATAGATAGATAGATAATAGATAGAGATAGATAGATAGATAGATAGATAGATAGATAGATAGATAGATAGATAGATAGATAGATAGATAGATAGATGATACATATATGATAGGTAACTAGATGGAGAGAGGGGGGAGGGAGGGAGAGAGGGAGAGAGGGAGGGAGGGAGAGAGAGGGAGAGAAAGAGAAAGAGAGAGGGAGGGAGGGAGGGAAAGAGGGAGGGAGGGAGAAAGGGAGAAAGGGAGGGAGGGAGAAAGAGAGAGAGAGAGAGAGAGAGAGAGAGAGAGAGAGAGAGAATCATACCAGTCAACTTCCCGAAGTAGTAAAATACTCAAAGCAAAACACTTGTATTGAAAAGAGACGAGGAAGGAAATATTATATATTAAGAATTCTGTACTTGCTATTTTACATTTATTTTCTGACCTCTCCAAATTCCTACATTTTGCTGTGACACAGTGTCATACCCATATCTTTGTGTCTCTAATTACACTTGAAAAGACATATATAAATTGACAGCAAATTAGAAAATAGCAGCAAGTTATGTGCCTATCAGGATTTCCCCAGCAGCTGCCATAATTTATAATACCATGCTCTGAATTTCATGTGAATTCTATATGTCCAGGACCTTTTAATTGGTAAGCATAAAGGTGTATTGCTTTCTCCCCTAATGTATTCTATTGCTCAACAAAAGATTGTTTCAGAGAAGCGTGATTGTGACAAATGATTTACTATTAAGAACATTCTGTAATTATTGTTCAGTGGTACCACAGACCGATATATCATTAACATGATAGACGATCTTTTATATCAGCAAAAATAACTAAATTAATAAAAATGGCTTCATTCCAAAGTCTGTCAGAAAGCCAATATTCTGAACAATCAAGGATCAGTGATAACTCAAACAGGGAACCAAGTGGAAGGCTTAAGAAATCTTGCTTAGAAAACCCATATTGGTGGAGCAGCGGGAGAAATTGGACTCATCCTTACAATTTTTCATGAGGGATCATGAAGAACTGCCAAAGGTTTTTCTCTGGCCGTGCTTCAAAGCAAAGTGTCACAACAAACTGCCACCGTTCAAAACCCAAGCAAGAAAACTCCCAACTCCATTGAAGTAGAGAAGTGGTACTTTTACCGAGTTTGTGTTGTGGTCCAGCAGTGGCCTGCAAAGCTGGCAGCAGAGTTGGACAGTGAGGAGGTTTGGGAGGAACATGGGCCAGTTCTGGGGAAAGCTTTGATAAGGGCTCTGCATTGGAGGCAGAGAGGGGGCCAGGGCTATCTGATAGTTATGTCCTGCCTCCGGAGTGCGACATTAGCAAGGCAGAAGAACAGTGTGAGCCTGTTCCCAGTGTGCGCATGCACAGAGCTTCCAGAAGTCAAGAACAATTAAGACAAAAAGTGCAACTCGGGAGTAAGGCTTGGAGATGATTGGCCCCTTCCATAAGACATAAAAGAGGAGCAAACAGATGTGAGCCTTTGCAGGAAGCAGTTTTGTTCATTCTGGTTGGTTCAAACTCTGAGAACATCCATCTGACTCTGTGCTCTGTTTGGCATTGCAAAACAAATTGGCAATTAGGTGTCTGGCAGCGTTTCAAGGGAGATATAGGTGGGTGCTTATCGCATTACCTTGAAAGACTGTGGCAAACATTTGTCGGACTCTTCATAGAGAGCTTGTGAATCATTACAGGCTGTGAATGACCATAATTCACAGCCATTTAACTAAAAGAGGGTTTTTGGGACTAAGCATAGGATTTATGCTTTATTAGGAAACCTAGGTCAGAACAGTTTGAAGTAATAGCAGCAAAAACAAGGCAAGATCTTATTCAACAGGTGCGAAAGTTACAGGTTGAAAGTTTCCCCAAATCCCTCCCACCAGGGTCCCAGGCTGAATGGCCAATCCATGGCCCACCTAATATCATGTGAAGCTCACCTTCAGGTATTTTCGTCCATCTGGAGTTCTAGGACAGTTGGCTTTGACTGGGTGTAAACAACTCCACTCAGCAGCGCAGTAATTTTTGAGAGCAAACCTCCCTTTTAGGTGACACAGGCCTTCACTTCAACAGCTCACTTCTCAAACCCAAATGACCAATTCTCGAAGACAGCTAGTCTGCCTGGAATTCACACTTTATATCAGACATTAATACTATTGAGCGGATCCAGAGGTATTTCACAAGAAGATTATTCCACTCCTCTGCTCACAATAGAATTTCCTATGCCACCAGACTTGAAATTTTGGGCTTGGACAAACTGGAACTGTGCCGCCTGCGATCTGATCTGAGCACAGTACACAGAATTGTCTGCTGCAATGCCTTACCTGTCAATGACTTCTTCAGCTTCAACCTCAATAATACACGGGCAAACAATTGATACAAACTCAAGGGAAACCACTCCAAACTCGATTGCAGAAAATACGACTTCAGCAACAGAGTGGTTAACGCCTGGAATGCTCTACCTGACTCCATTGTTACATCCTCAAACCCTCACAGCTTCAACCTTCAACTGTCTAGCGTGGATCTCGCCCCATTCCTAAGAGGGGGCATGCATAAGCACACCAGTGTGCCTACCGTCCCTGTCTTACTGTCCCCATTTATTTGTATTCATTTCTTTTGTTCATATCCATGTTTATATTTATAACTGCTATCTTGCACATGTTTGACAAACTAATAAATACAAATACATAAACAAATACAAATGCCATCCCCCTCATTACTATGGCAGCCAATAGCAAGCATGCACCAGAGGAAAAAATCCATGCTGGAGATGCGGCTGAGACAAAGCCCTTAAATTTCTTTGAAATGCTGCAGCCATGAATAATACAAAGAAGCCACATGGCTCGGCTTGGTTTGTAGATGTTTGCAGGCCTTCAACCATTTCCAGTCAGGTAATGCTGGTTATTGGAACTACCAGTCAAGCCTTCAAAGCAAAGCAAAACCCTTGCCAAGCAGAATTGCATCATCCTGATGAGAGGACTCAGTCACATCTTGGCCTTGTCGAGAATTGGGCTGTCTCCGTGGACAAAGCACCTTGTCAAGGTGAAGGCAAGTCATCTTGGATGATGCTCTTCTACCCAGCTTTGTAATGGGAAGAAAAATCCCCAATGGATGATTCAAAGCCACACCACCCATGGCAGTTCAGCATAAATATAGTTAATGTTTGAAAACGCACAATGCATGTTTCATTGTTATGTTGATCCCCTGATCATACAACTGATAACAAGAGCACAGTGGCTACTTGTGCTCTTGTTATCAGAAGCTGGTGAAATATGCAGTGTCAGAGTTCAGGTGCAAAGTATGGAGAGATGTCTACAAGCTATCCAACTGCAGTGTTATTAGTTGTTTTATACAACTAATGGTGCTGCTGGGGTTAGAATGCAGTATTGCAAGCAAACTCTGCCTTCTGCCTGGAGTTCGATCCTGACCAGCTCAAGGTTGGCTTAGCCTTACATCCTTCCAAGGTCGGGGAAAATGAAGATCCAGACTGTTGGGGGCAAGATGCTGACTCTATAAACTACCTTATTTTTCGGAGTGTAAGAAGCAACCAAGTATAAGATGCACAAGGTTTTGAAGAGGCAATAAAAAAAAGTTTTTGCACTCTGAAAACCTCCCCAAAAGGGCACATTTTTTGTGAAAACAGCCCATTTTTTTCCTAAAAAAGGCATGAATAGCCTTTAGGGGGCTTGCAGAATGCTCCTGTGGGAGGTGGGGGGAAGAAACGAGCAAAAAATGTCCCATTTTTTGCGAAAAAGGGCCCATTTTTCATTTTAAAAAAAGGGCATGGATAGACTTTAGGAAGCTTATAAAGTCTTTCTGAGGGCTTGGGGGGGTAAAATTGAGCAAAAAATGGCCCACTTTTCACTCATTTCTGCCCTCCCCAACCCCCAGGACCACTCTGGAAGCCTCCTAAAGGCTCTGCATGGCCATTTTGGTGAAGGGGCGGGGTTTCGGGAGGCAAAAAAAAAATGTATTCAGTGTATAATACGCACCCAGATTTTCAGCCTCTTTTTTGAGGGAAAAAGGTGCACCTTATACTCCAAAAATACAGTACTGCTTAGAGAATGCTGTAAAGCACTGTGAAGCTAAGTGCTATTGCAATTTCTGTTTCATTTTTGATTCAGAAAGTGAATCAAAGAGTGCTCAAATCAGAAATTTGAAGCAAACATTTTTGCATGTCTCTATGGCATCACCTAATAAACTAGGGGCTTATCTTTATAATGGAAGTCTTCTTTATTGGAGACAAATAACTGGGCATTTCCTTTCTAAAGTTGTTTGATCTTTCCCTGCCAAAAGTTGGAACGATGAAATCTGACACAAAATAGGCCAAAGTTGGTGAAGCTATTGGAGTAGGAGTCAAGAAACCATGTTCTAGTCCTCCTTTAGTAATAGGTAAAGGTAAAGGTTCCCCTCAAACATATGTACCAGTCGTTCCTGACTCTAGGGGCAGCGCTCATCTCTGTTTCAAAGCCGAAGAGCCAGCACTGTCTGAAGACATATGCATCATCATGTGGCTGGCATGACTAAACACCGAAGACACATGGAATGCTGTTATCTTCCCACCAAATGTGGCCCCAATTTTTCTACTTGCATTTTTACCTGCTTTCAAACTGCTAGGTTGACAGAAGCTCGGACAAGTAATGGGAGCTCACTCCTACACCGTGCTAAGGATTTGAACCGCTGAACTGCCAATCTTTCTGATCGACAAGCTCAGCACTTAGCCACAGAGCCACCACATGCCTCCCTTAGTAATGGAAGCTGCCAATGATCATCAACTCTCCCTGACCATACAACGTTGTTGCTGTAAGGAAAAAATGGAAGGAGTGCTAAATATGCTTTGTTGAGCTTCTGAATGAAAGATGGATTATAAGTCAAATGTATAAACAAAGAAAAGGACATTCATACCCAACCCTTGGTCACCTTTAAGTAAGTAAGAACAAAAAAAAAAACACACTCTACTTCTCTGAAAGCAAACAGAGCAAATTCTCATTCAAATAAGAATAGGAAATTTAAAAAAATTACCTCAAAGATCTTTCCGAGATCACGATCAAGGCAAGATCTCCAACTGTGTGTCCTGGTAAGGCCTCGGCAAAGCTAACTTTTATAGCAGAGAATGAGAAGATAAATTTGATACCCAACTAACCAACCAACCCAAAGAATAAATCAAGAATGTACTCACAGCCCCAAGAAATAGTGAAAGGCGTTGATTGGGGTTTTACCCCAGGGAGAATGGTTAGGTTCCATTACTGTTCCTGCCACTCACCAGCTGCATAAATTTGTACAATTTCCATAGCTCTATAAAATGAAAGTAATGGATTTACTATCCTCTTGTTTCAAGGGAGGAGGTGGATCCTTTGGGACAGACAGATGAATACCGTAGCAGAAGTGAAATATGTTAATGACTCACTCCGTTACATGGTGAAATGATTTCAATTTCTCCCATCTACCCAGAGTTTCCAGCAACTCTTCAACTCCATTTAACCATTTTCCTGACATCTCTACAAGGGACAAACCAGTTTAGCGTATTAACAATGGTTGGCTGCATTATATGGATTAAATGGGACTTTCCCTGCCCTTTGGTAGATAATTTTTCCCAGTGGAAAATTCATATAAAATGCACTACTTTTTTTTACAATTACTAAATTCTCCTGATATGTTTAGGAGGTGACCCTGTTCCTTTGTTTGTCTGTTTTATTTTGGGGAGCTTTGAATAGTCTATTTACAGATCACGGACTGTTTAGGATCAGACTGATGTATGAAACTGCTCATCCAAGTGTTGGCAACTGTTCAATTCCACCCATCATAAGGCCATCATTCTTCTACTGAATATAACCTCTGTGAATTCCATCCAAATGAAATAACATTTCCAGTCTTCCACTGTCTTTTAAGAAATAAGATCAAGTAATGAACAAGGTGGAAGGAAAATGAAGAGGACAATCAATTAAATATGAGGTAGCAATGTGCGGCAGCAGCCAAAAAAAACAATGCAATCCTAAATTGTATTAACAGAGGGATTCAATCAAAATCACGTAAAGTACTAATACCACTCTATAAAGACCACACCTAGAATATTGCATCCAGTTTTGGTCACCACGCTGTAAAAAAGATGTTGAGACTCTAGAAAAAGTGCAGAGAAGAGCAACCAGGATGATGAGGGGACTGGAGACTAAAACATATGAAAAATGGTTGCAGGAACTGGGCTTGGCTAGTCTAGTGAAGAGAAGGACCAGGGGAGACAGGAGAGCAGTCTTCCAATATTTGAGGGGCTGTCACAGAGAGGAGGGGGTCAAGCTATTTTCCAAAGGCCAGAAAAGGAATAATGGATGGAAACTGAACAAGGAGAGGTTCAACCTGAAAATAAGGAGAATTTTTTTTGACATTGAGAGCAATCAACCAATGGAACACCTTGCCTTCATAAGTTGTGGGAGCTTCATTACTGGAGGCTTTCAAGAAATGACTGGGCTGCGGTGGTGGGTTTCAAAAATTGTTCAAACCTACTCTGTGGGTGTGGCCTCCTTTGTGGGAGTGGCTTGCCGCCCATGTGACCGGATATGAAGATGCCGGCGACACTTGTCAGAACCACCTTAAATTACCACACACACAGCACTGGCATGCATAAGAATATGATGTAAACTTGTTTTTTAAAAGGCATCTTTGGTTTGCGTTAAAACAACTTCAACACACGCAATGTTCTGATTGCACCACAAACGCAGTAGTCATCCTTACCTTTCACAGAGGCACTGAGTTTTATAAATATGAGCATGATAGTGTAGAATAATCATATCCAAGGACCAGTGGTGGGTTTCAAAAAAATTTGTAACCTCTTCTGTAGGTGTGGCCTGCTTTCCGGGTCTACTGGTGGAACCTCTTTTAACCAGTTCGGTAGATTTGACGAACTGGTTCTACCAAATAGGTGCGAACTGGTAGGAACCCACCTCTGCTGGACTGCCATCTGTCAGAAATGATATAGGGTCTCCTACTTGAGCTAGATGACCTACAAAGTCCCTTCCAACTCTGTTCTTTAACAGCTAGGTACTGTAGATGGGCAAACTTACAGTTGGTTAATGGATGCAGATTGGGAAGACCTGAAAGACCAAGCTAGGCACAGATCAACATGGAGATCATTTATTTGCGTGGTTGTTAAGAGTTGACACCAACATAATCAATTTTTTTAAAAATCAGAACATTGTTAGTATAATATTGGGTGAGTGGATAACTCCTTGAGAACATGATTACGTTAGGAGAATATGGGAGTTTATCTCTGAGTTAGCTATCATTGTTATGGATTGGCTTGTTTTGCTTCTATTTTTATTCCTGTACATTCCTCAGAGCTGGACACGTTGCCCACAATCATTCAGCCATACACAGAGTTCTTTGGAAAGTAAGATGGCTACTTCTCAGAGATATGAAAGTTTGAAAATCATCACCCTAATGATCTAGTTTTTTGCCTGATTTATTTTCCTGTTCCTGATCAATAGATTACCACTGATGGGAGTGGATCTGTCATACCCATCTTCTAATCCCCTTCTAGAAGCAACAAGAAACTGCTTTGGTGGCTGTTTTGTGTTGCTCATTATGCAAACACGAAAACTTGATAGATAGGGTTCCTTTAGTGCTTCAAAAAGACCAACCATGTGAAAAAAAATCACTTTATTAAAAGATTTGGAGCTGCGGTTCACCTGGAAAAGAACAAGCCCAAACTGTAATGGGGAGGGGAAGTTAGTGAGATGAAAAATGAAATTAAAAAATGTAAATATAGTCTATATTCATTTGGTGTTTTTTTTAAAGTGAAACCATCTTCCAAAAAAAATCATTAACCCTCTGGAAATAAAACCCTGAGTGTAAAAAATGGAAGGGGGATCAGAGGTAATATTCAGCCGGTTTGGATCAGTTCACCCAAATTGATAGTGGAAATCCTGGGTGGGCCTTCCCCGCCACCCTGCCACTCCAGCTGTCAGGCCTGCAGCCATCTTTTCTTGTGGATCTTTGGCCTGCCACACTTCCTATTACTCTATTATGCATTTCCTATTGTGGGAAAATGGGAGGTGGGATTTTATAGTGTTAGATGATATGTAGCTATAACAAAATTCTTTCCAGAAAGCCAAGGTCATCCTTTGTCTTTGCACATGGCTGGAATTGGATGGGTGGAACTGACAGCAAGGCAATAGGAGATTGGACCATGTGATAGACTTTTGAGTGTGGGGACAAGATCTTGAACTTTCAACTGGGTGGGGAAAACAGGGAAGTTTTCAGATTTATGTTTTCCCAGATGTGCCAACATGGCTCTTTTAATAAATTGGAACTTTGAGGAATGCTTCGCCTCGGACTCTGATTTAATTTTGGATGCTAATAGGATGCTATGCTAATAGGATGCTAATAAGATCCTATTTAGGCACATTTTCAAGCTGCCCACATACGTGCAAGACATTTGTCCGAGCAAAGCACATGTGGAATGGCCATGCACATGCCTCCGTGCTCACATTTGCGAAACGGTAGGGAAAGTAAGTGAATACCACCCCTGAACGGGATGTATTACTGTTCTGAGCCACATTTTATAATTTGGGGGGAGGAGTTGAGATGCAGAGACAATGAAGGTACTGGAACCTCTTCTCTCCCACCCCCAAATGGCTCAGATAGATAAGAGTTATGGGACAATAATATGGTTACATTGTTTTGGAAGTTAATGAAGCAAAGTGAGACACACCCATAACAGAAAAAACAATGTTGGAAGGGAAAACAATTGTAAGAGTTTATTTATTTTATTTATCTATATTCTGCATTTCTGAACTGCACATCTCCAGCAAAGGAGGACTCTTTGTTCTACCTGTTACACCCTTTTAAGAAATATCTCCATTTTTTTACAGCTGGAGTTGCTCTTAATTGGAGAATAGTTCCAGTTTCCACTTTGGTCTTATTGCAAGTCATTAAAAAGAATTTGATAGATCACTGTATGTCAGGCACAAAATATCAGGTGTACACATGAAGGTCCAATTAAATTGATTTATTGCTTACTCGTGCCTATGCACAGGAATCTTCTCAATCAACCTACTTGGAGTTAGATGAGGGCCAATGAAATTCAAGGGAGGTTGTACTTAATTCACTTGTGACTATGTATGGATTCTAGGCTGACCTCTCTTTTAACTCTACCCCCAGGTGATGCACCTCCTTCTCCTACGTTGGAAAATAAGGGGAGGAGAGAAGAGGGGAGGGGAGAGCAGAGAAGAGAAGAGTTGGAAGAGATCTTGGAGGTCTTCTAATCCAACCCCCTGTCCAGGGCAGGACTCCTTATTCTATCCCAAACGATAGGATAGGATAGGATAAGGTGGGGTGGGGCGGGGTGGGGTGGGGAAGAGAAGAGAAGAGTTGGAAGAGACCTTGGAGGTCTTCTAATCCAACCACCTGTCCAGGGCAGGAATCCTTATTCTATCCCGATAGGATAGGATAGGATGGAATGAGGTGGGGTGGGGTGGAATGGCATGGGAGGAGAGGATTAGAATAAATAATGGAAGTGAAGTGAAGTGAAATGAAGGGAAGGGAAGGGAAGAGAAGGGAAGACCCAGTTCCCTAAATAAATAACTTATATATCAGCAAGGTACAACTTTGTCCCCATTCAAAATGTCAAGTAGAATTTGCAACCATGTGATCAAATCCCTGCTCCTTTGTATATGCATGCAACGATGACACTTGGCTCAAAGGTGTAAGTGCAGCTTCATCATCATTGATTGAACTCCACCTCAATAAGATGGAGCCTCAATCTCATAGTTGAATCTAATACCACCAGCTGGACTTTATGGAGCCCCTTCACAGATACCTCTAGAGAGGTGGCAAAAAAATGAGGGTTGAGGTTTTTCCTCCCTTTCCCATGTTTCTGAGCCAGGGGGAAGGCTTGTCCTTAAATTGGCCTTACTTATTCACCTTACACACACACACACACACACACACACACACACACACACACGAACGATATGCCACTCATGCATATCATCGAAATCTCCACCATAAAGTCTACACACTTGAAATTTGGCACATATATTCTTCTTGGCTTCTAGGTGCTCTCTAAGAAAGGATTTTTTTGAAATGACTATCAGATCATTAGTATTCCTTATATTGTTATTAACATGCTCTGATGCTAAGGAGTTAGACATTCTACTCCCACTCCTCACCTGAAAAGAACTCTGTTTCAACTGCCACTTGGGCATGGGCATGGCCAGCACATGACTCATCCGTCCTATGGGCTGGGAGTTTAGACATTGTTCTCCCACTCCCCACCTGAAAAATGCTCTGATGCTAAGGAGTTAGCCTGAGGGAAAGAAGGGGATAAGATAGGAGAGACCTCTCTGGGGCAAACCTGAGGGGGAGAAGGGGATAAGAGAGGATCGATAGGGCCAGCCTGAGGGAGAGAAGGGGATAAGAAAGGAAAGGCCTCTGTAGGGCAAGGAGAGGAGAGGCTTCTTTGGGGCAAACAAGAGAGTAGAGCGGACCTGGCGTGCATTACGGAGACCTGGTTGGGCCATGAAGGGGGTGTTCCCCTTAGTGAATTATGGATACCTAGGTGCTCCCATATTACACCCCTTTTAGGCGGCCTGCACTGGTTGCCAATTGTTTTCTGAGTGCAATTCAAGGTACTAATTATGACCTTTAAAGCGCTCCATGGTTTAGGCCCAGGGTACCTGTGAGACCACCTACTGCCACCAGTAGCCTCCCACCATCCAGTGCAATCCCACAGAGTTAGCTTCCTCAGGGTGCTGGCGGCCAGACAGTGTTGGCTAGCGACCCCCAGGGGGAGACCTTTCTCTGGGAGCGCCTTCCCTCTGGAATGAGCTGCCCCCAGAGCTTCGTATAATCCCCGACCTCTGGTCCTTCCGACATGCCCTAAAAAGTTGGCTTTTCCAGAAAGCCGGCATGGCCTGAACAGAATAAAATAAATGATTAATTTAATTGTTAATTTTAATCTAATTTTTAAAATTGTATTGTTAATATTAATTGGGTTTGTTTTTGGATACGTTATTTAATTTCCTTTTTAACTTTTGTAATATGTGTTTTTCTTAATGAGTCCTTTGGGAGAAGGGCGGCATATAAATCCAATAAACAAACAAACAAAGCAATCTGAGGGAGAAAAGGGGAGAGGAGAGACTGATTGTAACTACTCATTAATTTTCAAGCTGCAAGTGTCCACTTCTCAAGCCCGATGACATCATTTCATAGCACAGGTATCCACCTAATGCTGAATCAAAAAGAAGGCTCTGTAACAGATGAAGAGACACCATCACATTTCTACTGTCTTGTTGATCCTCTTGAGCCATTCCTGAAGAACTTTAGAAGCTTCAGAACCTTCAGTTTGATCATGGTTGGAATCATGGTTTAGAATGGCCTTACCCAGTGGCAATTTTAGCGTTATAATATACAGACATTCCACAGCGCAGATTTCCAATGTGCGCCATAGTAAATAAATAAGCAAATAAATAAATAACCAGCAACCCACCCCTCAACTAACCCCCATTATGGCCTTTTAACGTTGAACTGGCTGTTGTGTGACTTTAAATGAAAGCTTTGGTATTGTTGGGCAAATAAATTTAAACCACTTAACATGGCAGAGAAGGTCAGGGAAGCTTATTATAGTGATCATAGAGTTACAGCGATTGTGACTGACCGCTGCTCTTTGGAATCACCAATAATCAGAGGCCGCAAGCTGTGTTTGCAGAGAAAGGTCATGGTTCATTCCCCCCCCCCTCTGAAGCATTAATATCTTTTGTTTGTTTGGCGCAACATGAAACAAGAATCGATGGAGGTAATTCGCAGAGCAATTAGCCACTCATCTGTCAAATGGTGTCTGGGTGTATTTAACAAAAAGACCTTTCGAAAGGATCTAAAAGAGGAGGAAGGTGGCCGCACAACCAACCATTTATATTTGTGGCATGACATGTGGTGGATGGGATGGGATGTGGCTGGGAAGAAAGGAACCTTGCAAACTAAGAGAATACACAAACTATGTGTTGTACGTCTGTCCTTGAAAAGTTTTGGGGGCTTTAAAAAAAACAGAGAGTAGACAGATGATAGATAGGTCATAGGTAGGTAGGTAGGTCGGTAAATAGCTAGATAGACAGACAGATAGATTAATGGGTGGAAGGTAGGTAGGTTGATAGGTAGGTAGGTAGGTAGGTATGTAGGTAGGTAGGTAGGTAGGTAGAAAGGCAGGCAGACAGACAAGTGATAGATAGATAGATAGATAGATAGATAGATAGATAGATAGATAGATAGATAGATAGATAGATGATAGATAGATAGATAGATAGATAGATAGATAGATAGATAGATAGATGCATGCAAACATACCTGCATATAGACAGATAATAAAAGATAGATAGATAGATAGATAGATAGATAGATAGATAGATAGATAGATAGATAGATAGATAGATAGATAGATAGATAGATGCATGCAAACATACCTGCATATAGACAGATAATAAAAGATAGATAGATAGATAGATAGATAGATAGATAGATAGATAGATAGATAGATGCATGCAAACATACCTGCATATAGACAGATAATAAAAGATAGATAGATAAATGATAGATGTATGTATGTATGCATGCATGCATACATGCATGCATACATACATACATACATACATACATACATAGACAGATAATAATAGATAGACAGACAGATAGACAGATGAATGGACAGAAGTTAGGTAGGTAGGTGGATGGACAGACAGGAGAGAAAGAGGGAATAGATTAATGAATGGATGAAGGAAGGAAGGAGGAAGGGAGGGAATGGAGGGAGGGAGGAAGGGAGGGATTATGGACACATGAGTAAGGAAGGAATAAAAAATACTCAAGGAGACAAAAGGGGGGATCAGTTGCTCCTCTCCTGATATTCACTTGCATACTTTACAAATGAAAGTGCAACTTTGGACTGGAAATGTGCAACTTCAAGAAATCAGAAAGGTCTCACTGCAACACCATTAAGAAAGAAACAGCAAGGGAGTAACGCTTATGGTTTGACAGAAAAGCTGCAGCTATACCTGAAGCCGGAGTTTTAAAAAGCCCACTGTGGTGATTGGTTTCATCTATAGCAGTGACGTGCAGTCAGGGGAGGCAGGGAAGGCAGGGCCTCACCACTGTCATCATGAAAAAGAAAAACAAATTTAAAAGGAAAAAGGCTGAGGTAGTTGCTGCCAGAGTCACAGTGGATGACTCTGCTTCGTGTTTAACTGCAGGAAGAGGCGAGAGAAACACGTGCCTCATTTACTCTATCTTTATGATCACTCGAGCAGAGTTAAGCAAGGGTTAAAAGCCGAAAAATTCCTTATGTAGATGAGGCACTTGGTTCTCTTGCCTCCTCCTGTAGAGGGCGTTTTTTTTAGAGGCTTTTTTAAACAGTTAAGCAGAGTCATCCATTGGGGACTCTGGCAGTAGCTAACCCAGCCTGACCTCAGCAGCTCTTGCCTTTTTCTTTTTACATTTTTTTACATTTTTACACTATCTTTAACTCTTGACATCTGCTGTGGGCTATTGAGGAAGATGGGGGCTATTAAGAGTAAGTTTGCTTCAGTGGTGAAATTCAATTTTTTTTACTACCAGTTCTGTGAGTGTGGCTTGGTGGGCATGGCAGGGGAAGGATACTGCAAAATCTCCATTCCCACCCCACTCTGGGGCCAGCCAGAGGTGGCATTTGCCAGTTCTCCAAACTACTCAAAATTTTCACTACCGGTTCTCCAGAACCTGTCAGAACCTGCTGGATTTCACCCCTGGTATCAGCCTCTGCTTCACTCTCTTGCTATCAGCTGCCATAGAAACGGGGAGGGTGGTGGCATGATATTTGGGATGGGAATTATATGGTACTGGAGGAGATTTGGAAAAGAGAGTTCTCTTCACACCATCTTCTGCACATGCTGGTGGCCGGTGTTTGGGCCTGGTCAAGGCCAACTGTCTTGTATACCAACCTGATGATGCCTTTTGAAGATGCAACCCACATGACACCTTAGGGAGTTGCAGATTGGACACTGGGGTAGGATCGTTGGAGGGAGGAGGCTGAGTAATCATTTGATATGTACTTGTTTGCACCTTTCTGGCTCAGATCTTACTTTTCTTTCACTGCTATCTTTTCATAACCAGTAAAAATATTATAATTTCCATGAACAATGGAATTGAGAGTTTTCTTTCTTGGTTATTGATGGTCTGCTTGGTCTGCTTCCTGCCTAAAAAAACCCATGTTTCTCCAATTCTCATCTAGGGAAATATAACACACTGCCTTTTCAATATCTCCTAGGATATTTCATTTTTCTAGGAGAGGTGCTAACTTCCTTCAGTACATAGGTAAGTTATGATATTTTGGCAAAAAGCAAATATTTTGGCCTGATCCCACTGAAGCGCAGGTAGCTATGGAGTGAAATTATCACTCCTGATTATGTAGCTCTCTAGTGATGCCAAGATACTAAGGGGATTCTCCCAATCTCAGCTTCCCCGCCCCTCACTTTTGCCAACTCAGTTTCTTTTCAATCCCTCAGCTGGATATTTGCTTCGTTCTTATAGCAGTTGGCATTGTGGTGCATGCTTATTTCTGCTTACGGTCTTACACATAGCATTTTGCAGAATAAATTTGTATGTGATGCTTATGAATATATGATTACTTGATTGCAGCCTTTTCCCATAACATATTATTTATTGATTCGCAAACTACACTGTAAACTTCAGCGAAGTGCAATCTTCAAAGGATAATTGAGTTTTGGTTTAAAAATAAACACTGGATAAATGTACATTCAAGCTAAATTTATTATTCCCTGGCCTATCCAAGAGAAAAAAATGGAAGAGCTTCTTGATTGACACTCAGGTTTTATGAGCATACAGACTAAAATTCCTGTGCCCTCAACCCACTACAGATTGTATTCTTTAGTCAATTTCTTTTGTTTTATGAATAAAAGGCAAGCTTCTCCAATGTTTGCTTATCTCCTACTTCTTTGCCATGCTCCAAATCTCTATTCCTGACAAATTATGATATTCTTTTACATAAAACCTAGGTTATAAAACTGCTCTTTTTTTCCAAATGTATATAAGTAGAACAGAAGAAGGAAGAGGAGGAGTAGAAGGGAAAGGGAAAGGAGGATGGAGGAGGAGGAAGAGGAGGAGGAGGAGGAGGAAGAAGAAGAAGAAGAAGAAGAAGAAGAAGAAGAAGAAGAAGAAGAAGAGGAGGAGGAGGAGGGGGAGGGGGGAGGGGAGGAGGGGAGAGGGGGAGGGGGAGGAAGAAGAAGAACAAGAGGAGGAGGAGGAGGCAAGGAGGAACAAGAACAACAAAAACAAGTAGAAGAAGAGAAGGAGAGGAAGAAGAAGAAGAAGAAGAAGAAGAAGAAGAAGAAGAAGAAGAAGAAGAAGAAGAAGAAGAAGAAGAAGAAGAAGAAGAAGAAGAAGAAGAAGAAGAAGAAGAAGAAATATGTTTGTTAAAGTTAGAAGATTATCTACTGAAGTTTGGTTTTAATTGGAAAAGTAACATTGCTATTAGTTTTCTATATTTTTTTTGAAAAAACACATTGGATCTGAAGATTAGGAGGAAGATTGGGAGGGAGAAGACAAGAGGAAGAGAAGCGAGGGAAGCTTGGGAAATTAAATGAAAGCCAATTTGGAGGACCTGCTCATAAAACCAGATTTTCCTTGCCACTTTTAGTCAGTGCAAAAATAATTGTGAAACTATAAAAAGGGTTTTATGGCCAATTATTCTTCTCTTAGTAATCATAATTGCCTCTGGGGTGGGGGAGGAAAAGAAGAAAAAGAAAGAAAGAAAGAAAAATACTGCATCCCAAAAGGAAAGACTTGAATCTTTTTCCAGTCTTCAAGAATGGTATTTATGTTCTCCTTTACACACACATGGCTCAGTGGCTAAGATGCTCATCTTGTGGATCTTTCCCACTTTGGTGGGAAGGTTACAGTGTTCCATGCGCCTTCGGCATTTAGTCGTGCCGGCCACATGATCATGGAGACATCTTTGAACAGCGCTGGCTCTTTGGCTTTGACACGGAGATGAGCACTGCCCCCTGGAGTCGGGAACGACTAGCACAGATGTGCAAAGGAAACCTTTACCTTTACACACATACATTGTATAGATAATGTGTGTGTGGGACCTTGGATTAAGGTCAAAGAACATCACACTTGTGTGAAAAGAGTAAAATAAGGGAGATTAAGATGATATCCAAAAGCTTTGAACAAGGCATCATTGTGCATTTAGTGGCGGTAGAGCCACAGTGGCACAGAGGTCAGAAGGCAGTGCAGGGAGTCCTCAACTTACAACCACAATGGAGGCCAGGAGTTGTGTTGCTAAGTGAGAAATTTGTGTTTTGCCCCATTCTATGACTTTTCCTGCCACATTTGTTAAGCGAATCACTGCAGTTGTTAAATTACTAACACGGTTGTTAGGTGACTTATCAAAAGGTGTTGAAAGATGATCACATGACTCCAGGACACTGCAACCGTCCTAAATATGAATCAGTTGTCGACCATCCAAATATAAATCACGTGCCCATGGGAATGCTACAATGGTCTTAAGCCACTTTTTTCAGTGCTGTTATAACTTTGAATGGCGAATAAGTGAACTGTTGTAAATGAAGGACTACCTGTACTGCAGGGCTAACTCACTGCTCACTCCAGGAGTTCGATCCTGATGGGGCTCAAGGTTGACTCAACCATCCATCCTTCTGATTTCATTCAAATGAGGACCCAGATTGTTGGGGACAAGAGGCTGACTCTGTAAACCACTTAGAGGGGGCTGTAAAGTGGTACATAAGTCTAAGTGCTATTGCCATTTCTGTTTCAGTTGTGAGTCACTTGAGAAAGTGAATGAAAGAGTGTTTAAATCAGAAATTGAAAGCAAATATTGCTATTGCATGCGATGAGGATAGGAGGGAAGAGAACGGATTCTTGGATTGGTGAAGCAAAGTAGACACTCAAGATGTGGGGTTGGAGTGAAGTATTTAATTACGCTTGTAGCTACTGGAGCTAAAGAGAATATTTTCTTCCTTCAGGTGCCAAGATTGCCCTTAAAAAGATGTGGTTGTGTGTATCCTTGTTTGACCACCTATTAAAAAAAGACAGTGTAAAAAGAAAAAGGAAAGAAAAGCTTGATGGATAAAGGAATTCCTATTGAAAGTAATACCGACATTATATTACTGACACAAAATAACAATGGAGCCAAATTTGTCTTGCAGTTTCAAGAAAATGTTTTATTCATGATTTCCCCCTGCCTCCCTTGTTGTCAGAGTGCTTCTGAATGCCCTATTTTTTTTTTAAAAGGTATCTCAATGTTCTTGAATTTAGTTTATTGTTGGTGGAGCTATTGTAGCTTTTTCATCCTCCTGTCTCTTGGGATGTCCATACTTTTCAATCTAAAATTCCTCAGTGAGAAGATGTCTGTCTGTCTGTCTGTCTATATCTATCTATCTATCTATCTATCTATCTATCTATCTATCTATCTATCTATCTATCTATCTATCCATCCATCCATCCATCCATCCATCCATCCATCCATCTATCATCTATCTATCATCTATCTAGTCAATCTTGTCTGTCTGTCTATTTATCTATCATCTAGCTATCTAAACTATCTTGTCTGTCTGTCTGTCTCTCTCTCTCTCTCCCTCCCTCCCTATTTACCTACCTACCTACATACATACCTACCTACCTACCTACCTACCTACCTACCTACCTACTTACTTACTTACCTATCTATCATCTATCTAATCTATCTTGTCTGTCTGTCAATCTCTCTTTCTCTCTCTCTAGTCTATCTGTATGCCTTTCTGTCTGTTTGTCTGTCTCTCTCTCTCTCTCCCCCCCCCCACTTAACCTACCTAACCTACCTAACCTACCTAACCTACCTAACCTACCTAACCTACCTAACCTACCTAACCTACCTAACCTACCTAACCTACCTAACCTACCTACCTACCTACCTACCTACCTACCTACCTACTTATCTATCTATCTATCTATCTATCTATCTATCTATCTATCTATCTATCTATCTATCTATCTATCTATCTATCTATCTATCTATCTATCTATCTATCTATCTGTCCCTGGGACTTCACAGCAAGGCTACAGCTTGAGAAGTGAGGATTGGGCTTGATTCCCATTCTTATGTACCAATCGTTTGGTCCAATTCTTGGAAATCAGTTGTTGAATTCTTTCTTCTTCAAGGAGGGGACAGAAAGAACCCAGCTGTTCAGGTTGAGCAGCAAGCAACTCTTCTCCAGCAAAGGACTTGAATGTTCACTATCTGCAATCCCACCACCTAGTTCCCCAAATCCACCTCCATTACAGTCTGCAATAGCATAGCTATCTTTTTCAGATAAGGTCCCATTGACACATCTTCTGTGGAGGCTTGGGCACCAAGTTAGTCTGGTTTCCCACTAAGAAAGTCTAAGTTGGAGGAGCCACTAGGGTGGGGTTAGTCACTGTCATGAGAACCAATTGGTACCTAATTAAGACATGGTTTTTGCACTGTGCAGTGAAAGCAGGATGTTCACCCCTTGTCCACTTCCTAACTAAAGTTGGTTTAGGCTATGTGGAGGAAAGATTTGAAGGTCCTTGATGCTCTCTAAGTTTGGTTGTTTTTTTGAAGACATTTCATTACCCAAACTAGGTAACACCATCAATGCTAATCAACTATCTGCAAGAAAACAACCAAGTTCAGAGAGCACCATGGATCCCTCTTTTCAACCCTAAGCTACAAGTATTCTCCCTTCTTGAAGAAAGGTTTTCCTCACCTCTCAAACAGGTGTGAGTAGCATGCAAGGATTGTGTTTCTGCATTTTTGGATCAGTCAGAGACCATCCTAATGATTATCCTGATGAAGTTACCATCCAGCTCGGGAGCTGGACTAGAAGCAGGAGACCTCCAAGGTCCCTTCCAGCTCTATTTTGATTCCGATTCCTCCTAACTCAAAGCAGGAATAGCTGTTAAGCAGATCCCGCATTAGAAACACCCCAAATAATAGTGCAATGTTCTAATGATAAAGTTAAATAAACCAGTGTCTCTAATTAACACAATTATACATACCGTCTCTTATTATCACAACTACTTCTACTAGGCTGCTGAATGGTTTCTCTTCTCCACACTTCATCAGTTCTTCATTTGCAACTCCTTGTTGATCTTCCACTAGAGTAATCTGTTTCTGGAAAGGTCTGAGTAAGCTTTTTTTTAATGTGTATATCCTGAATATTCTGTGCTAATAAACTGGAACTAGGTAAAGGGAGTCTTGAGAAAAGTAAAATGGAGAACCACTTTTATCTCATACCAAAAAAAAAGCACTTAAATTTTGGAGGTCTCTAAAAGTCATACACAACTTGAAGGAGATTTTTTTTTGTATCAGTGTGATAACTGGCTCACTGCTTGGTTGCCAAATCAACCAACCAACCTGTTGTCTCCGCCAGCAGCCTGTGGAACTGGCAGCGGAATTGGACAGTGAGGATGTTGGGGAGGAACATTGGCCAGTCCTGGAGTCTGGGGAAGGCTTTGATAAGGGCTCTGCATCGGAGGCATAGAGGGGGCCAGGGTTATCTGGTAGTTATGTCCTGCCTCCGGAGTGTGACATTAGCAAGGCAGAAGAACAGTGTGAGCCTGTTCCCAGTGTGCGCATGCACAGAGCTTCCAGAAGTCAAAAACAATTAAGAAAAAAAGGGCAACTCGGGAGTAAGGCTTGGAGATGATTGGCCCCTCCCATAAGACACAAAAGAGGCCCAAATGGACCAGAATCTTTGCAGGAAGCAATTTTGTTCATTCTTGTTGGTCTGAAGCTTCGTTGGACTCTGTGCTCCATTTGGCCTGGCAAAACTACTTGGCAATTAGCTCTCTGGCAATGTTTCAAGGGAGATAAAGGTGGGTGCTTATCAACTTTACCTTGAAAGTCCATGGCAGACATCTGCCAGAGTCTTCACAGACTGTTTGTGTATCATTATGGGCTGTGAATGATCATAACTCACAGCTGTTTAACTAAAAGAGGGGTTTGGGGACTAAGTGTGTGGTTTATGCTTTATCAGGAAGCCTAGGTCAGAACACAACCAACCAACCAACCAACCAACCAACCAATCCAAGTAGACCAAAGGTTGCCAAGCCTTTACTCACCTGCAACATTGAAGTTCCTGATCCTTTTAATTGAAATTCTGAAGTCTTTCAAGATCACACCATCAACTAAACTGGCAAATCATGGCAGTGGCACCCTGTTTTTACTAATTTAGGGCTGAAAAATAGGAAAAATATTAGGCGTTGACACCTCAAAGCACCTTTAAAACATACAGAAAGAGGAAAGAAGAAATAGAGCTGAAGATCTTTTGTCCGAAGTTCTGAGTGATATAATTATACCTCCATCTGATCTTTAGTCATTGTATTTGTCTAAGCTACCTCAGGTGTTAATTAAGTAGAGGCAAAATATTACTTGACCCAGAATAATACCATAGAATTACAAAGACTGGAGAGAAGAGAGGATTAAAGTAAACAGTCCAATTTGAATTAGGGCACACTCTTTTAATACTGGTGGCTTTAAATGTTAGCTGAGAGAACATGATAGTGGCCCACCAAATGTGGATAACACTCGCTTGGGAAAAAGAGGTAAATGGAAGGAAAGAGGAGTTCTAATTTTTTTCACATGCAGTCATAAAAATGTTTGAAAAAGAGGAAGGGAAAGACAGAGGATTGGACAAAAGGAAGGAAGGAAGGAAGGAAGGAAGGAAGGAAGGAAGGAAGGAAGGAAGGAAGGAAGGAAGGAAGGAAGGAGAGGGTGGGATGTAGAATTAGATGGAAGGAAGCAAATAGGAGGAAGTAAGGAGATGGATGGAAGAAAGGAAGGAAGGAAGGAAGGAAGGGGAGGGAGGGAGGAAGGAAGGAAGGAAGGAGAGGGAGGGTGGTAGAATTATATGGAAGGAAGGAAATAGGAGGAAGTAAGGAGATGGATGGAAGAAAGAAAGAAAGGAAGGAAAGGAAGGAAGGAAGGAAAGGAAGGAAGGAAGGAAGGAAGGAAGGAAGGAAGGAAGGAAGGAAAGGAGGGAGGGAGGGAGTGAGGGAAGGAAGGAAGGATTTCAATAGAAAACTTGGGTGCATGTTTAGTATCTTAGAAAATTGCATCCAGACTTTTTTCTACCTGCCCAACCTCATAGCTTCCTGCATGTTTGGCTTTAAGTGCTACTTGTACAGTCTTACCTCTTGCACAGGTTCATTTCAAATATGAAATGATATGGAAAGAAATGAACCCTTAAGGAATCAACCCTTAAGCTATTTGGAAGGTGTGGGTAGATAAAACTGTGACAAATCTAACATACTTGAAGTGATAAAAGAAATAAGACAATCAGGGGAAAAACTAGGAGAAAATATTTATATTCTTGATAGTATTCCACATTGTGTGAAAAATGGGACATTCTCTTGTGGATATTTATTTGCCCAATTGATCTGTATCCAAATTCAATCTGCAGGAAACTTCCATTGGTCCCAAATCCAGATAAAGGAGAAGGGTTCTCTCTCTCTCTCTCTCTCTCTCTCTCTCTCTCTCTCTCTCTCTCTCTCTCTCTCTCTCACACACACACACACACACACACACACACACACACACACACACACACACAAAAGAAACTATGAAAAAATAGAAAATGCTACCACACTCTAGGCAATCAATGTGCCAAAGTTGGCACATCATTGGGTCCAGGTGATGAAATGTTTGTGATTAGCCAAAAAACTGATTATGGAAAAAAACAGATTTCTTATATTAAAATTGGACTTCCACATAGCTACCTGGAATATGGCAGCACCCATGAATACAAAAGCTACTGAAGCAAATGCCTAATTCTACCAACCTTTGCAAACAATAATCCAAAAATCTTTCCAGAATCAGCAGGAACAAGGAACTACAGAACAGCAGGCCAGTTTCCATCCAAACCGAAGATGCTGCTATCATGTTTTTGCCATCAGAAAAGTCATGGAAGAAATAATGTGATGTGACAAATGAGTGGCCTTTGTATTAATTGACTTTTGAGCAACCTTCAACGGCATATCTTGGGCAGTTGGAAACTTGAAGGAAAGACTGAAAGTTGGACACATGCTAACAAAAACTTTATGGCTACTACAAAAATATTACAGCTATTTTACCAGCACAACTGAAATGAATATCAAAGGAATTTCCAAGTGAAAACGAGGTTAGGCAAGGCTGTGGAGCTTCATCTCTCCTGTTCAATGCCCTTGTAGATGCTATAATGAGGAGATGAGCAAAATTTTGATGGCAGGCATTGGTGACAACATGATGAAACCCACTACATTACTGACTTCAGGTTTATTATAACAAAGCTAGATTTGTAGACACAGAAGTCAGATCCTGAACCGTAACCATAAACATGACCCATTCAGCCATCTAGCCAACCTGATCTTCTAGCCATCTAGCCAACCTGATTTCATGAATATGAAAGTCCTTGTCATGGAAATACGGTCTTTCATGTTCTTGCCAAATATATATTGGAGGGCTAAACAGAAGGACTAATTCTAAAGTTCACCAAACTAGAAAAACTCATCCATCCGTCCGTCTGTCCGTCCATCCGTCCATCCGTCCATCCGTCCATCCGTCCATCCGTCCATCCGTCCATCCGTCCATCCGTCCATCCGTCCATCCGTCCATCCGTCCATCCGTCCATCCGTCCATCCGTCCATCCGTCCATCCGTCCATCCGTCCATCCGTCCATCCGTCCATCCGTCCATCTGTCCATCCATCCATCCACTCAATGTGCATGGCCACCCATCTCAACAAATGCCTTGGAAGATGAAAGGATATAGAACATAGAATCATAGGGCTGGAAGGGACCTTGGAGATCTTTTACTCCAAACCCATGATGAAAGCAATCCATTTACTCCAACCTTTTACCAGGCTGGTCAAATGGTTGTGCAGTCCATTTTTTGAAAACCTCCAATGATGGAGCACCCCCAACTCCAGGAGGCAAGCTGTTCCATTGTTTAATTGTTCTTAAATGTCAGAAAATTTCTCCTTATTACATGTATGAAATATGAAAAGGGGTAGCCTTCCAAATTTGTTTTGTTTTGTTTTGTTTTGCCTTTATTTGTATGCCGCCCTTTTCCCTGGGGGGACTCAGGGCGGCTCACAATTCAAAAGAGGGGGGGGGAGAAGACAAACAATAGACAATACAGCATGTTAAAAAGAAAACACAACAGTCGCACAATTCTAGTGGGGCTACAATTTTAACCCCAGGCCAGCCGGGACAGCCAGATCTTTAAAGCGGCGCGGAAGGACTGGAGGGTGGTAAGGGTCCGAATCTCCACGGGGAGTTCATTCCAAAGGGACGGAGCAGCCACCGAGAAGGCTCTCCTCCGGGTAGTTGCCAGTTTGCACTGGCTAGAAGATGGAATTCGGAGGAGGCCTAATCGATGCGATCGTATCGGTCTAGTGGAGGTAATTGGCAGTAGGCGGTCTCTCAAGTACCCAGGCCCACTACCATGAAGGGCTTTATAGGTGATAAGTAGCACCTTGAAGCGTACCCGGAGATCGACAGGTAGCCAGTGCAGCTCGCGGAGGATAGGTGTTACGTGGGTGAAACGAGGTGCACCCACAATCGCTCACGCGGCCGCATTCTGGACCAGCTGAAGTCGCCCAGATGTCTCTCTGTACCTTTTAGCAAAGCTGCATCTTGAAAAATTATATTTTCATGCAATCAAGAATCATAGACACTGCTATGAGGACATGGTTGCATCAGCCCTTCAGGCAGGATGGCCTTGCTGAGATTTTTTGTGGATTAAAATGAAATCGATTTTTTTGAGCTTTTTAAGCCCCCCTTTTCCCACCAAAGTGAAAGGTGGGGAAATCAGGGCACGTTTTTTTGGTGGCCTGACACCAACATTCAATGCAGTGGTGGGATATGACCGGTACAACCCAGTATGGGCGTACCAGTGCCTGCTGAAAGCACCAGGTACCATTCTGGTACGGTGCTCCGGAGGGCCCATCTGCCTGCCCACGCTCCTTACCTGTATTTCGGCTGTTCGGGGCTTCCGCACACAGAGAGTAAGATGCCTACACGATGTTCCACCAAGTACCTGGAGCATCGTGGAGGCATCGTAGGCAGTAAGTACGCATGCGTGAGCTGGCGCATTCATGTGGTGGACGCCCGGCCCCGTTTCACCGTACTGGTTGCAATGGGATCCGGAACCCACTACTGATTCAATGGCATTATTTTTTTAGAATGGGGCAGAGAGATGGAACAGTTGGACAATCTTTGGGAGGGAACATCAGAAGCCACTCGGTCTTGTCTGGATTGAGTGCCAACTTGTTTGCTCCCATCCAGACTCTAACAGCCTCCAGGCACTGGCACATCACTTCTACTGCTTCGCTGAGTTGGCACGGGGCAGACAGATACAGTTGCGTATCGTCTGCATATTGGTGATACTTAATCCCGTGCCGGCGTATGATCTCACCCAGCGGCTTCATGTAGGTGTTAAATAGGAGGGGGGACAGGACCGAACCCTGCGGCACCCCATACTTGAGGGGCCTTGGGGTCGATCTCTGCCCTCCGACCAACACCGACTGCGACCTGTCTGAGAGGTAGGAGGAGAACCACCGCAAAACGGTGCCTCCCACCCCCACCTCTCGCAACCGTCGCAGAAGGATACCATGGTCGATGGTATCGAAGGCCGCTGAGAGGTCAAGAAGCACAAGGATAGAGGGGTGACCCCTATCCCTGGCCCGCCAGAGATCATCAATCAGCGCGACCAAAGCAGTTTCCGTGCTGTAACCAGGCCTGAAACCCGACTGAAAAGAGTCTAGATAATCGGCTTCATCCAAGGACCGTCGGAGTTGCGAGGCCACCACTTTCTCAACAACCTTCCCTACAAAGGGAAGGTTGGAGACTGGACGATAGTTGCTCAAAATGGCTGGGTCCAAAGACGATTTCTTCAGGAGGGGTCTCACCACCGCATCCTTTAGGAGGGGTGGAAAGATTCCCTCCTGGGGAGAGGTGTTCACAATCGTCTGGATCCAGCCACGTGTCACCTCCCTGCTGGTCGAGACCAGCCAGGAGGGACACGGGTCCAGTATACAAGTGGAGGCACTCACCGCTCCCATGGCCTTGTCCACTTCATCAGGAGAAGCCCGTTGAAACTCAATCCATAAAGCATGCTCAAGACCCTCCCCCGGTACCTCGGCTGGTATCGTGCAATTGGAGTCCAGCTCTGTCTGAATCCGAGCGACTTTATCCGTCAAATACTGAACAAATTCCTCAGCTCTACCCTGTAGAGGGTCACCCGCATCCCTCCCTTTCAGGAGGGAGCGGGTTATTCTAAACAAGGCAGCTGGGCGCGATTCGGCAGATGCAATAAGGGCGGCAAAATGCGAACATTTCGCCGCCCGTATTGCCACGAGATAGGCTCTAATAAAGGCTCTCACCAGTGCTCGGTCTGACTCAGATTTACTGGCCCTCCAGCGGCACTCTAGGCGTCTCTTTTGGCGTTTCATCTCCCAGAGTTCCTCGGTGAACCAAGGAGCCCTCCTGGATCTGCCGCCTCGGAGAGGTCGCAAAGGCGCAATCCGGTTTAGAGCCCCCGCCGCCGCTGTATTCCAAGCAGCGACTAAGGACACAGATAAACCTCCAAGTGGCCTCAATGACTCTCTAAAAGGATGCAAATGACTAGCTGTCTGCAAGGAGTATAAATCCTTCCATTCCCCACCATCCAGTCAGACCTGAAGAAGCTTCTTGGATGAGAAATGAAACGTCTTCATGCAAAAACAAAGTGAGTCCAGGTGCCCAGAAACAGAAACCAATTGCATTGGACTGCTTTGAGTTATAGCATTACAATGCGAGAGACTAAAAACATCTCTCTCTCTCTCTCTCTCTCTCTCTCTCTCTCTCTCTCTCTCTCTCTCTCTCTCTCTCTCTCTCTCTCTCTCTCTCTCTCTCTCTCTCACACACACACACACACACACACACACACACACACACACACACACACCTAACTGAGAATTGACATGCTTGGCCCCTGTGTCTTGACAGAAGAACCTCACAGTACACTTGTTCAACTCCACCCAAGTAAAATAAACTTTCCTGAGATTAGTTGACTTATCCCTGTCAAGGATCTTTCACCCCTAGGTTACAGCGGCTGAGTGGATGATCAATTCATTGGCAGTCAGGACAGTAATTTAACTTGCTGAGTCTGACTGGGAGATGGTAGAACGGCTAAACAGAGGCTTTAGTTGTAATCTTCTTATCATCTTATCCTGGAGTGGTTTGGGAGGATGCACTGAGGATACTCTTCAGCCTTTTTCTCCAAGAGTGGATGTCAAGAAGTGGAAATAGCCTTATGTGCAAAGGAATCCTCCCGGTGCCATCCTAAATGGGCGTGCTCAATGTATATTGCATGAGCTTCATCAGATATTTAAAAAAATAGAACCAAACTGTTAGGAATATAATCTAACAGTTGGGTTGGCAATATATAAATCATGTAACAATGTTGTACCTGTTTCTTTAAATCATACTGTAAAACGTGATTGACTGCTGTTTTCCTCAATCGGCCATAAGAGGGAGCCAGAACGACTGTTAGCTCTCTGTTTGTTAGCTGCTGGGCTGATCTGATCTGAGTGTTTTGGAAGCTGGTAGTTAGAAAGTGCCACGAGCTATTGTAAGTTTTGCAACTGCTAGCAAACTTTGAGTACTGAACTGATTATATGATACTGGACTATGTTATTTGGATTATCCCTTAACTGAAAGAAGTTGATGACTGACTGTCTTATCCATGTATGACTTGGACTGTTTGCAATTAGCAAGTTATTAAATTGCTAATTGCTAATTGTTTGATGGACTCTGATACCTCTATTTCGATGAAAGTAAAAGTCTATTTAAACTGCAGTGTCTCTATATGCTTGTTTGTGTGTTCTCCAACACAACTCTCACAACACTTCGCTGAATGTACTCGCTCTCCCCATTGGAGAGCACAACACAAACAGAAATTCAGAGTTGGAAGGGATCATGGAGATCTTCTGCTCCAGCCAGAGCAAAAGCCAAAGACCTTACACTATTCGAATCTCTTCTTAAAAGCTTGCAGTGAAGGAGCACCAATAATGCCTGTGTCAGGCCTGCAGCCATCTTTTCTTTTGGATCTTTGGCCTGCCACACCTTCTATTATTCTACTATGCCTTTTTTCTATTGTGGGAAAATGGGACAGGGGATTGTACGGAGTTTAATGCGATGTAGCCATAACAAAATCCTTTCCAGAAAGTCAAGGCCATCCTTTGTCTTTTCACCTCTGCACTTGACCGGCAGTGGACAATTGGACCATGTGATGGATTTGTGAGTGTTGCGGGCAAGATCTTGAACTTTCAACTAGGTGGGAAAAACCGGGAAGCTTTCAGATTCAGGTTTTTCTAGATGTGCCAACAAGACTCTCTTCATAAATTGGAACTTTGAGCAATACTTTTGCCTTGGACTCTGATTTACTTTGGGATGCTATTTGAAACCTTGACATTCTGGAGGCAAGTCATCCCACTAATTAATTGTTCTCACTGTCAACACATTTATCCTTAGTTCTAAGTTGGTTCTCTCCTTGGTTAGTTTCCATCCATTGCTTCTTGTTCTGCCCTTCAGGCACTTTGGAGAATAGCTTCATTCCCTCTGCAATACTGCTATCATGTCTCCCCTGATTCATTAACTCTTGTATGGTGCCAAGTCCCCTTGACTCTTAGTAGTTCAAGGTCTTGTGTATATGTAGCATGAAATAAACTTAGAACTTAGCACAGGGTTGAAAGGGACCTTGGAGGTCTTCTAGTCCAGTCCCCTGCTTGAGCAAGACACCATATTCCATTTTGGACAAGTGGCTGTCCAGTCTCTTCTAAAAAACCTCCAGGGATGAAGCACCCACCACTTCTGGAGGCAAGCGGTTCCTCTGATTAATTGTTCTCACTGTCAACACATTCCTCCTTAGTTCTAGGTTGAGTCTCTCCTTGATTAGTTTCAATCCATTGCTTCTTGTTCTGTTTTCAGGTACTTTGGAAAATAGGTTGACCCCCCCCCCTTCTTTAGGGCAGCCCCTCAAATTTTGGTAGATTGCTATCATGTCACTTCTAGTCCTTCTTTTCTCTAGTGGTCATATCATACCTGCATCCGTTCTTTATATGTTTTAGCCTCCAGCCCCCTAATCATCTTTTTTGCTCTTCTCTGCACTCTTTCCAGAGTCTGAACATCTATATATGTGGGGTGTATGATTTCTATATTGAGCATACAATTCAGATGGACCTTTTTTGTTCTCTCTTGATTTGTTTAGATTCTTGTAGCATCAAGAAGGAACCTATTAAATCTGACAATTATGTTTTAGATAATTCTGCCTCCCAGGAAGGGATCAGACATGTAGGCCTCCTTTGTTTTGATTTCTTCTTTTTTCCTCTCTCTCTGTGTTATGATTAAGAGCCAATCCTGCCCTTGAGAACTGGTTGGAAAAACTGAGACCATTCCTCCATCCCCTTTCTCTGCCTCATCCATGTGGTAAGTTTTGCAAAGGGACACCAAAGCCCAGCTCCAGTCTGAAATTAAAAATCTGCAGAGAAGCTTAGCAACATGTTCACAGGAAGGGTTTTTTTCTTTAATAGCCAAGTTTGGAAAATCTGAAGAGGAAACAGAACTGTGAGTTGGTGGACCTGAATGAATTCACTCCTTCTCGTGTTTTTATCTTTGCAGTCTCTGAATTGAATTTTGTGTGACTAACCATTTCTCTTGGTATTACAGTTTTGTAGAAACATGGAAAAAGGGTGGTTTTTTCAGTGGTTCAGTGGCTGAACTTGTTGATCAAAAAGATCAGCAGTTTGGTGGTTCGAATCCCTAGTGCCACGTAATGGGGAGAGCTCCCGTTACTTGTCCCAGCTTCTGCCAACCTAGCAGTTCGAAAGCACATAGAAATGCAAGTAAATAAATAGGAACTACCTTTGGTGGTAAGGTAACAGCATTCCGTGTGCCTTCAGCATTTAGTCATGCCAACCATCTGACCACGGAGATGTCTTCAGACAGCGCTGGCTCTTCGGCTTTGAAATGGAGATGAGCACTGCCCCCTAGAGTTGGGAACAACTAGCACATATGTGTGAGGGGAACCTTTACCATTACCTTAGAGACAAGGAACTGGGAAGCTTCTTGGACAGATAGATCCCAATGGTTTCCACAGGTATTCTTCCAAGGTGATTTTTTCTTGATGTTGTAACAAGTTGCAATATCAAATGAATTTTAGCCCAGCAAGCAAACTACATAATAAATATGGTTCTCCCTTTCTGCTCATCTGTAATTGCTCATCAAGTAAGGACAAATGAACAACCTACCTTTCTGTCTTAAGCAAGTGGCAGGGATAGACTTGTTAGAGAACAGTCATATACCCAGCACAAAAGCAGCGGAGGACCCACAAAATTAATCTCCAGCATAAGAGGGGGAAAAAATCCTCTGCTGACATTTGCTGTTCCTGTCAAGCCTAATAAAGAGATTTTTACCTGTATTTGCCTATTCAACACTTCAGCCCTTCAACCAATTTTGGAAATTATTTCTGATTTATGGCTTTCTTTCCTATAGGTGTCATCTTGCCTGTCAATTATCCCCCAAAGCAAATGCTAAGTGAATCCTGGCTGGGTAAAAATTAACAAGAAGTGGGGGATGAGAAAGGAAATGTATAGGCTTGTAAAAAGAAGATGTGTAGGAGGGAAAGAGAAGGAAGGAAGGAAGGAAGGAAGGAAGGAAGGAAGGAAGGAAGGAAGGATATTGAGAAATGGTGTAAAAGAGGGAAGAGAAAAATTAGGGGGGGAGAGGAAGGAAAGGAAGGAAGGAGGGAAAGAAGGAAGGAGATTGAGAAATGGTGTAAAAGAGGGGAAGAGAACAATTATGGGGGGAAGGAGGAAAGGAAGAAGATTGAGAAATGGTGTAAAAGAGGAAGAGAAAAAATAAGGAGAGAGGGAGGGAAGGAAGGAAAAAAGTGAAAGGAAGGAAGAGGGAAGGAAGAAAATTGTATACAGATTTTCCTCATTTGCTTCTAGAGATAGTATTTATGAGTAACGGGGATATGGGGTAGGACGAGAGGAAGAAAACACTACAGATGAGGAAATAATTGCCCCTGCAAGCCGCTGCACTAAAACTGTAGGACTCCTTATCACTTCTTGGACTTTGCTACTTTTGGAGTTGTTGATCAGAGATGCAAAAGCAAAACTGAGCATGTTTTCCCCATCATCCCATCAATGCTGAATCCCATTGTAATAAGACATGGCTTGCTTAAACATAATATGCTACATGAACTACAATTGGTTGAGCCAGCTTTTCATTCTGGGACATACATCTTGGTTGTGAAGCCACAGTAGCAGAGCTCAGTCAACGTATTAATTCCAAAGCAAGCAAGACCTATTGTACTTAGACGGGAAATTATCAAAAGGTCTTAAATGTTGCCATTCTCAAAAGTTATGGAAGTCAGGTCTGTTTTCTTGAAAGATGACGGCCTTCCATATAATGTAATATGTACAGATTTCCAGACTTGAAGGATTTTGTTACTACAGCTATTCTAATAAAAGTAGCTTTAGATCTACACAGTGTCTATTTCTTAGTCTGGTCTACCTTCTAAAGCCAATCTCAATCCTCAGAATGTGATACTCTTCCTCCCTTTTTTATCTTCATGTCAGTTGAGGTTTCTGAGGTTTTTTGGTAGAACCACCTTCTTGGCCGAGGCCAGGAGACCACAGTGGCATCATGTGATGTATTGGGACTTTTCCCCCTTTGCTAAACCGAGTGTGGGCTTGGCCAGTACATGATGCATTAGGCCTATGGACCATGAGTTTGATAGCCTTGGCCTAGGCTCAAGTCTAATTTATCTGATTATTGCCTTTGTGCTAGATCTTCCATCTGTCCTTCAAGGCTGTCTTCTTTACTCACTACCGAACCTTATTTAACTTACCAATAGTAATAGTAAAATAGTATGAATGTATTACTCTTATCTGTCTTAGCTTTTCTACTGTCTTCTCCTATCAATATCTTATGATTATATTACCTTGTTGTTTGTATGTTCAAGTTGTTTGTATATTTGTATGTGCACTGATTTTATTACCTCGTTGTTTGTAAGAAACTGGACAGCCATTTATCTGAAATGGTATAAATCAGGGGGTTGGACTAGAAGACCTTCAAGGTACCTTCCCACTTATTTGTTCCTTCCAGAGACAAATTGTGTCCAAACACACTGGGTCAATAAAAAATTCTATTCTATTCTATTCTATTCTATTCTATTACTCTACTCTACTCTACTCTACTCTACTCTACTCTACTCTACTCTACTCTACTCTACTCTACTCTACTCTACTCAGGTTTTGGAAGCCTCTGACCACAGGAAGTATATAGAGATTGGTGTATATCCATTGTTCTTGCTTTTTGGCTTTGTTTGTTCAATATCATATAAATATGTACAAAATAGCATAAAAGACTTTATCACTCCTAGTTGGGGTAAATAAGCAATACAGAGGTGGTATTCATCAGGTTCTGACCAGTTCTGGAGAACCAGTAGCGGACATTTTGAGTAGTTCGGAGAACCGGTGAATACCACCTCTGACTGGCCCTGCCCCCATCTATTCTCTGCCTCCTGAGTCCCAGGGAATGTGGATTTTGCAGTATCCTTCCCCTGACATGCCCGCCAAGCCACACCCACCAAGGCACGCCCACAGAACCAGCAATAAAATTTTTTGAATCCCATCACTGGAGCAATAACAGCAATCTAAAAAGACTTCCAATAACCCCAGGCTACATTTTGTTCCATGTAACCCATCACTCTGAGAAACCCTTTGTACACACACTGTTAAGATGCTTTTCCAGTTACATGATTGTGGAGGAACCACAATAATAATTATACCAAAGTGTTCATTTGTGCCAAGGCTCAACAAAAATAGTTTGCCAATTCCATGGTCAGTTTCAAGACTACGTACTTCTGACATTCTTTGTGACTACTAACTTTTGCATTTACCACTAGGAACACACCTCTAAGAAAATTATCCATATCACATCTAAGTGTCCTTCTTCCCCCAACACAGGGGTGGGCTACTACTGGTTTGCCTGGGTTCAGGAGACCCCATAGCTAACATTATGGCTGGTTCAGAGAACCTCCAAATCCCACCCCTTCCTGGCCCCTCCCACCCCTCCCTTCCCCTCCCAGGAGTCCCCATGTGACCCACTTTGGATGCAAGATAAGTGCAGGGCCTATGCAGAGCCTCAGGGAGGAGGAAAAATGGGCCTCCTGGAAGTTACTGAAGGCTGGAAACGGGCTTGTTTCTGGCCTCTGGAGGGACTCTGGAGCCCAGGGAAGGTGAAAATGCCCCCCTCCCTGTGATGCAAAAGGCCAAGTAGGCCACGCCCACCATGGCCACACCCACCCAGCAACTGGGCAGACAACCCGTTGCTGAAATTTTTGATGTCCACCCCTGCCCTAACATATTGTACTTATATAAATAACGTTTAAACCAATGGGCAAGATGCAATTTCCAAAATGTAAAATCATAGCTGCTGGTACTTTCCAGCTAATAACCTGTGTCTAAAGTTTTTCTTTGGGATTATTAAATTCTTCTGTACTAAACCAGATATCTACTGAAGTCAGTGTGCAATTACATACAAGCCAGATTTTCTTTTCTACAACAATCCATAAGATAAAGCTTGGAATTTCTCTCCCCCCCCCCCCCCATGATCAGTGAAAAAGCAAAGGTATTATTTTATTGCCAACAATCTTCAGAGGAGCGGGTTGAGGATCTAATCTTATTGATGTATGTGCATGTTTTAATTATCTTTTATATACCACCAAGGTATCATAAGATGAAATGTGGTGTTAAATAATAATAGTAATAATAAATAATCTGGCTTATAGGGGTAGTAAAAAGGTAAGGTTTATCGATTTGTTTCCTTTTTTTCTTCTTCTGGGAAGAAACAATGTAATAATATTAAAAATATCAAAGGTCAACAAATACAATTTTGTACAAGACTAAAGGGAAAAGATTTAAGGTAGAGATGAAATCGTTTCCAGAGACTGGCCTACTCACAATTGAAGCAATGAGCTGAATTTGAGAATTCTGCTCTTGGATACAAAACATAACTTTTCTACTAATTAGATTTCCCATCCTATTTTCTGTCTGTCCTGCCCCTATCACCAATTTTGTTCTGATGGTTCTCTTCCATCCTCAGCTTCTCATTGGCTGTGTTTAGGCAATGTCTTTTACCAAATTATTAAATTGCCCATATTATGTCTTTATAAAATATAGGTAAAGGTTCCTCTTGCACATATGTGCTAGTCATTCCTGACTCTAAGGGGCAATACTCATCTCATCATTTTTCAGGCCATTTTCAGGCCATTTTCAGCCATTCCAGCATCCACAAAGACCAGCTGGCCAGGGTACATGTGCACACTGGAAACCAGAAGAGCAGCTGGCAAGGGTGTGCATGCCCAGGGAGAGGGCTTTGCGTACCACCTCTGGCACGCGTGGCATAGGTTCGCTATCATGGCTATAGAGCAATCCTCCCAAATTTAGCTCTGTTGGGATCACAGTTCCCAGAATCCCTCTGCCTGAAGGACAATTTATGAAAATTCAAGGAGCTGCAGATCCCAACAGTGTATAAAGTTACAGCAGAAAATTCACGTTGCATAATTTGTGCCATTTGCAACCTGAGGTCAGCATATGCCTTTTAGTTCCTCCTCCCCTTGCCAACAACAACAAACCGAAGGATGTAAGAGAAAGAGAGTTTCTTGAGACAGGAGCAGGGGTGGGTTCCTGACAGTTCTACCCTCTTCTATAGAAGAGGTTCCACAAATCTACAGTACCATTTAGAACCGGTTCCAGCTCCCTCCCCCAGCTCATCCGCACATCATCAAGATGAAGAGCAAGAGGAGGAATTCTGGGAGTTGAAGTCCACAAGTCTTAAAGCTGTCAAATTTGAACACCCCTGGGGTTTTTTTCCCTAAAGGGTTAGGGGTGCAAGGGTCTTGTAACTTGACAGCTTTAAGACTTGCATGCTTCAAATGCCAGAATTTCTGAGCCAACATTTTGGTTGCTAAGCAAGAGCATTGTTAAGTGAGTTTCATCACATTTTACAAGTTGGCCACACCCACCCAGTCACATGGCTGGCAAGCCAGTACCACCTGGTCACATGGCCAGCAAGCCACTCCCACAAAGCAGGCCACACCTACAGAAGAGGTTCTAAAAAAATTTGAAACCCACCACTGGACGGGAGGGCAGATGTGTCTTTTCAGGACACATTTTTAAAGCCCCCAGTCTGGATGATAAGGAAAGATCAGAGCTGCACTGCTTTGATTTCAGCTGTGCCTCCCTTCTTCCAACTGGACTCCTTGTTGCATGCAACGGTCCAAGAAATATTTAAATGCTTCGTAGGGCAAGGGGGTTAAATAGCAAGCCACTTGGCCAGAGTCAAACCAACAGAGAGGTCTTGCCAGCATTCCATACACTATCTTTAGTTGCTTTTTCTGAGTAAGAGAATTAGCAAGTCCAGAAACTTGAGGCCCATTTCAAAATGCTGTCATGGCATTTATGCCATAGTGTGATAATGGCAAGCCTCTGAAGTTTACTGAAGGAGACAGATCGCCTTGCCAACTCAATGCCTGGAGACTTACAAGACGCTCTTCAGAGCCCAGGAATGAGCAGAACGTGGCATGCAAGCAAGCAGTCTCCAGGCTTTATGATGGGTGTTTAGTAAGGGGGGGGGGAGGATTGGAGAAAGTCCTGGCAAACGAACTTAATTTCTGGATCAGGTTCCCTTAGAGAGGCTGGTATTTAAACTGTAACGTAAGCCAAAGGTCTGTAAGAGTGGAATGAGGAAAAGACATGGTTCTTACTGAGGCTTCAGGCAATGACCTCTAGATATCGTTCCGTATTTGTATACGATGCATTTATTTATGTGGGATATTTCTGAGCTGGCTATAAATGGATTTGTGTTTCTCCATGGGTCTACATGTACATGCATGGGTTTGGTTTTTTTTTGCATGTGTCTGCATATGTGTATTCTGCCTCCTGTAGTGCTCCTAGGAACTGAGCTAGGGACAGAGTTTGTGGATAATGGTGGTGCTGCCAACATCCATGCATTTAGAACCACAGCTGGTTTTACATATGTTCTAATAATTCAGAAGTAGGATGACATTATCTCATATGCCAAAGTGTATTTCTATTTCCCTATACAGTCCTGAAATGTTTTGCATTTTCTCAGCTAGCCACTAACCAGCCTTAGCTCAACCTTTCTTCACTTCTCAGTTTGTGATGCTGCAATAACAAAAAGATGGATGCAGAGAGATGATAGATAGATAGATAGATAGATAGATAGATAGATAGATAGATAGATAGATAGATAGATAGATAGATAGATAGATGTTGGATGGATGGATGGATGGATGGATGGATGGATGGATGGACGGATGGACGGATGGACGGATGGAACAGGTGAAATGCTGCAATCTAAGATAAATTGATAATTAGATGGACATGGAGAGAGAGAGGGAGAGAAATCTCTTGAAGCAACTCCTGGTCTCGACAAAAAACCCTTTTATTAATTGACTGTGAATTCTGCTCATTCACATCCAGCAAAGTCTTTCAAGGGAGGATTTACAATTACAGACCTTATCTGGCTTGGAGAGCTGCCAGGCCGATATTTGCAAAACTTGGCAAGGAGTCTCGGAGAGTCACGAACCAATGAAATGAACTAATTGTCTCCTGCAAACTCCACGCCCCTTTAGCTCCTCTTTTATTCCCTATGGGAGGAGCCATTCATCATCCACTTGTGGCCTTACTCCCAAGTTGACCCTTGTTCTTTAGCTGTTCCCTTCATCTGACAACTCTGCACATGTGCACACTGGGAACAGGCTCCAGCTGTTTGTCTACCTCACTGATGTCTGACTCTGAAGGCAGCTGATAACTGGCATACAGCCCTGGCCTCCTCTCTGCCTCTGACACAGAGCATTCATCAGAGCCTTCCCCAGACTTCAGGACTGGCCCATGTTCCTCCCCAACCTCCTCACTGTCCGAATCTGCTGCCAGCTCTGCTGGCGGGCCACAACTTGTGCTGCTGGTGTATATCCAAAGAGGTTCCATCTGTCCTTTTTGCCAACACACACATACACACACAAACACACACACATACACAGCACAGATGTTGCCAACTCCTGCCCTACTTGAACATTCCACAGCTTTCTAGAGAAATGAGAAACAATCCAGCAGGCTTCTTCTTATGACATTATTGGTAGCAGTAAAAGTATTGCATTTAGAATAATCCACCTTGTGCTTAAAAGAGCAACTCAGTGGGTCTTGAAAGGGGGCTAGGGGTGATTTGGTTTCTTTAATTGGTTAACATCCTTGCAAACTGTGGTCTCTGAAGGGAATACAAATGTAGGAATCTTATCCATCAGTCCCAGAAAAATGAGCATCCGGGTCCTTAATAGTATTAAAGTTCCCCAAACTGCCTGAATCAATTTAATCAAATCATATCTTAGACATGGTGTTGTTGGTTTCCAAGCCTATTAGTAAAATAAAAGTTAGCACTTATTAAATGAGGATCTTCTCTTGTATGCTGATCGCCTGGCTAATTTCAGGCAGCTTTTTCTCTTTCTACTTAAAATGGGGATTCCCAGACTTTTTCAGTCTCAGACAGATTCAGACAGATTGTTAACAATCTCAGACAGATTCAGACAGAGTTGGAAGGGACCTTATAGGTCATCTAGTCCAACCCCCCAAGCAGGAGACCTTACACCATTTCTGATAAATGGCAGTCCACTCTCTTCTTGAAAATCTCAAGTGATGAAACTCCCACAATTTCCGAAGGCAACTTCTGTTCCATGGGTTGATTGTTCTCACTGTCAGAAAGTTCCCCTTTATTTCCAGGTTGAATTTCTTATTGGTCAGTTTCCATCCATTATTCCTTGTCTGGCCTTTGGGTGCTTTGGAGAGTATCTTGACTCCCTCCTCTCTGTGGCAGCCCCTCAAATATTGGAAGACTGCTATCCTGTCTCCCCTGGTCCTTCTCTTCACTAGACTAGCAGGCCCAATTCCTGTAACTGTTCATCATATGTTTTAGCCTCCAGTCCAGAGAGGGTATTCAGCAGGTTCTGACCAGTTCTGGAGAACCAGTAGCGGAAATTTTGAGTAGTTTGGAGAACTGGTAAATACAACCTCTCACTGGCCCCGCTCCCATCTGCCTCTCGAGTCCCAGCTGATTGGGAGGAAATGGGGATTTTGCAGTATCCTTCCCCTGGAGTGGGGTGGGAATTGAGATTTTACAGTATCCTTCCCCTGCCATGCCCAACAAGCCACACCCGCAGAACCAGTAGTAAAAAAAAATTGAATCCCACCACTTCTCCATTCTCCTAATCATCCTGGTTGCTCTTCTGTGTACTTTTATATGCACATGTTATATGGGTAATCTTCGACTTATGACCACGATGGAGCCCAACATTTTTGCTGCTAAGTGAGCACATTTGTTAAGGAAGTTTTGCTCTATTTACGACCTTTCTGTCCACAGTTACATTGCTTGCTAGAAGGTCACAGAAGGGGAATTCAGGACCCTGGGATGCTGCAGCTGCCATGAATACGAGTCAGTTGCCAAGAGTCCAAATTTGTATTACATGACCATGGGGATGACACAACGATTGTGTGAAAAACGGCCATAAGTCACTTTTTTTTAGTGCCATTGTAACTTTCAATATTCACTAAATGAATTGCTATATGTCAAGGACTACCTGTAAATTTATAAGAACCTAGAACTAAGGAAAAATTTCTTGACAGTGAGAATGATCAACCAGTGTTGTGGATACTCCATCTCTGGAGGCTTTTAAGAAGAGACTATAAATAATGATAAATAATTTTAATAAGGGAATAATTGAAAACTATGTAGTGACATTTTGTTGAAAAATGAAGGAATAAGATCTCTGTTTGAAAGTATGAAGTACAAGGATAATAATGAACATAAGTATATTTTCTGGGGAAAAAATAATACTAATGGTAACTGAATATGTATTGTAGAATGAAAGTGAGGTATTCAGTTATACTAGATGAAAAGTCTGATATGGTAAATATTATTTGAAGATGTGGATGTTAATACACCTGTAACCAAACGACATGCTATATGTAATGATGTTTTTTTTTCCTTTTTGTGTTTATTTTTTTTTCCTTTTGTGTGTGTGTGTTTGTGGGGTTTTTTTTTATTGTTGTGTGTATTAAATATATAACAGAGAGATACGGGGTGTGGGGGGGGGAAATGTAGTTGGGATGGATTGCCACAGGTAGGGGAATAAGAAATGATACTAAATTATAACTTATTAAATGAAATAATAAATGTATAAGAATGATAAATGTGAAAACACCTGTAACCAAACGACATGCTGTATGTGATGATGGTTTTTTTTTTCTTTTTTGTGTTTTTTTTCTTTCTTTTTTGTTTTTGTTTCTCCATTGTTGTGTGAATATGTTGCCTATGTAACAAAAATTATATATATATATATATATATATATATATATATGTATGTATGTATGTATGTATGTATGTATGTATGTATGTATATGTATATGTATATGTATATGTATATGTATATGTATATGTATATGTATATGTATATGTATATGTATATGTATATGTATGTATATATAAAATGTATATATATATATATATATATATATATATATATATATATATGTATATATGTATATATGTATATATGTATATATGTATATATGTATATATGTATATATGTATATATGTATATATGTATATATGTATATATGTATATATGTATATATGTATATATGTATATATGTATATATGTATATATATATGTATATATGTATACATATATATGTATATATAAAAGAAGAGACTAGACAACCATTTGTCTAAACTGGTGTAGAGTTTCCTGCTTGAGTAGTGGGTTGGACTAGAAGACCTCAAAGGCTCCCTTCAACTCTGTTATTCTGTTATCTACATCTTAGGGCAGTGTTTCTCAACCTTGGCAACTTGAAGATGTCCAGACTTCAACTCCCAGAATTCCGCAGCCAGCATTCGCTGGGGAATTCTGGGAGTTGAAGTCCGGACATCTTCAAGTTGCCAAGGTTGAGAAACCCTGTCTTAGGGAATCAAAAATTCTCCTGTGATAAAACCAGAATCCAAAAGAAGAAAAGAAAAAGAAAAGTCAGGCCTTGCTATTATGAATTAAGATGGATAGTTAGATATACTGTACATACAAATTCATCATATTATTCTCTTTTGAGGTAGTAATGCAAATAAATTAAGGGTATGAAGTATGAATAAGAAATATATCTAAATCTAGTTTCCTGGAGACAATCTATATATGGTGGCACTAAGAAATGACACCACTCTGATGGCACCTAATCAATCAAATCTAGTTTACAGAAATACCGTTCTGTATCGTGTCTCATCCTTACACTGTTTCTTAACTTGATTTTTTTTTCCTTTCAACTTCTCCACTTTCTAAATTCTTTAAACTTGTCAAGTTGATCCAATCATTCACTCCTGTTTCACATATTTGTTTTGCAGTTTGATGCTGAGGAATTCTCCCTATGTGGCCAAACTACCTCAGTGTGCTTAATTCAAACGAGTAAGCCATTTTTGCATTTGATCTACATTCAGAACACAGAAGAACATAGTTGAAAGGGACCTTGGAGATCTTCTGGCACAACCATCTGTTCAAGCAGGAGACCCTAATACCAGTTTCAACAAATGGTTGTCCAGTCTCTTCTTAAAACCCTCCATGATGGAGCATCCATAACACTGGTTGATTGTTATCACTGTCAGGAATTTTCTCCTTAGTTCTAAGTTGATTCTCTCTTTGTTTAGTTTCCATCCATTATTTCTTGTCTTGCCTTCTGGTGCTTTGCCAAATAGGTTGACCATCTCTTCTTTGTGGTGTCCCCTCAAATAATGGAAAACTGCTATCATGTCACCCATAGTTGAAACATATTGAAACATGCTGAACATTGAAATGTTTATTCGTGAACCTACTTCAACTTTCTTCTTCTTCTTCTTCTTCTTCTTCTTCTTCTTCTTCTTCTTCTTCTTCTTCTTCTTCTTCTTCTTCTTCTTCCTCCTCCTCTTCCTCTCCCTCCTCCTCCTCTTCCTCCTCCTCCTCTTCTGCCTCCTCCTTCTCTCCTACTCCCGCTCCTGCTTCCTCTCCTTTTTCTTCTATCATATATCAACATGGGCATAAACATATTTTATGCACAATTGTCACTCACTTTCCACAATAATTCCTTCCAAGAGACCACCCTTTTTCTTTCTATCAGCATTTCCCTGACTTAAAATGACTCCATCCATCCTCCATCTTTAGTGAAAGTTCTACCACATTTATTTAATGCACTAGTTGCTCACAATTTGTCAAACATTCAGTCCATTTCCTCTGTCAAACACAATCACCCTGTTCTTTGATCTATCAAGTTCCAGATCCTTGCTCTTTGTTGCATTGCACTAATAGTTATTGCAACTCAGTCTGGTTCTCAGTCAACCACACAACACTGTATATATACAAATGTGCATAAATGTTCGTGTTTTTAACACACTTCCATAAGCTTTCTTTATACACTCATCCATAGTGAATTTGGAATTAGACAGATTTAGCATAGTGGAAAATGAAGACCTAAAGGACTTCTAAAAATCTAGAGGACTTCTAGAGGAAAGAGAGAGAGAGAGAGAAGAGAGATTCAGAGGAAGAACTTTTGCATTTCCCCCCCTAAATCATGAACAGGAACTTGATGGATTTCAAATATATGAGCAATGAACTTAGAAGTTATAGAAATTGTAAAAAAATAATAATAATAATCATGGATTACATGAAGAGATTCTGTAGAATATTTAAATGGCTTGGCAATGTAAAATGAAGAAAATGTGATTGTAAAGATGTCACACCCAAGAACTAGAAGGCAAGACAAGAAGCAATGGTTGGAAACAAATCAAAGAGAGAAACAACTTGGAACTAAGGAGAAACTTCCCAAAAATGATGACAATTAACCAGTGGAGCAGTTTGCCTCCAGAAATCATGATTGCTCCATCACTGGAGGTTTTGAAGAGACTAGACAGTCTCTTGTTTGAGATGGTATAGACTCTCCTGCTTGAGCAGGGGGCTGGACTAGAAGGCCTTCCAACTCTGTTATTCTGTTGAAAATAATGAAATTATTTCTGAAACCCAAATCACCCTGACATCCTAATACCTTAACTTTTTCTATGATGTTCTTGCTTTAAAAAGTTGATGTAGCTGGATATTTCATACGCCCAATACATGGTTTTCTGAAGTAACTCATAGAAAACTCATTTTTGCCACCCTGCAATCATTATAAAATATGATTAAAGTCAAAGATTTTATTTTTTCCTGCTTTTTAGAAGATGTTGAGATGCAGCTAATGTGGATACTTAGAAAGGCATTTGCATTTTATCATTAATAATATTTTATTTTTAAAACAAGTAGAGCCATATGGCACTAAAATTCTCTGTTCACCCTAAAGATCTAAGGGCAGTTTTTAATTCCCTTAGGTGAGGCTGTTAACAAGCCAATGATCAGAAATTGGGCAAGTTGAATCAATTAAGGAAATCCCTCGGAGGAGCTGTTGTATGATTTCAGCTTATGCATGCAATAAAACAATTAACCTGAGATCTAACAAGCCATTTCTACAATTCCTGTTACTTTTGCTGGAATTTTCAATTCTCCTATCTCACTGGAACCCTTTGAAGCAATACTCTAAACAATCAAGGGATATTCTATAGTAGTTTCTAACTTGGCATTGGAAGATCAGGGATGGTCTGTTCTATTTAAAGACAAATTTTCAGCCAAGAGATTATTAAAATCCAAAGAAGAAGAAGAAGAGGAGGAGGAGGAGGAGGAGGAGGAGGAGGAGGAGGAGGAGGAGGAGGAGGAGGAGGAGGAGGAGGAAAAGTCAAACTTAACCCAGAGATGACATTGAAAAATGTAATCGACTATTCCTGGAAGCCAAATTTAGGCTGTTAGTAGCAGATTAATATCCAGGACTGTGCCAAGATAGCATTCGTAGAAATCCCATCTATTTCAGGCAGAGGACCAGCTGGACAAGAAGAGTTTAAAGGTTTTAATGAAAGGATGAGCTGATGGTTTCAGAAAGGGGGTTTCAATCATTGGGGCACTTGGAAATTTGGGAGACAAGGCAAAAAACCTACAAAAGAAATGGGTTCCATTTCAATCCAAGTGGAATCTGAGTTACTTTAACAATTGATAAAACAGGATTTAAGCAGATTTAAGCCAATAGATACTGGATGGTGTGCAGTTCAGAAGTGTGTCAATCAGTGGTGGGATTCAAAAATTTTTACTACTGGTTCTGTGGGCGTGGCTTGGTGGGCATGGCAGGGGAAGGATACTGTAAAATCTCCATTCCCTCCCCACTTCAGTAAATAAATACCCACCGGATATTTATTTATAGGGGGGAAATTGTCCGGACCAAACATAATTTCTAATGTTGGATTTTCCCCCTTACCAGAGGGAGCCCCCTTGTGGAGTACTGTGAATCCGTTACCATGGCAACTCCACTGTGCTGTACAGTAGAAGCCATTTTATGGCAGTACAATAGAAGCCATTTTAAGGCACAACGAGCTGCATCTTAACAGAATATATACCCCGACAGGTGTTAGGGGTGTCTTCCCCCCCCCTCCCCAGTGTTTGTTTCCAGAGAGTAAGTCATCTGTGTACCATGTTTGGCTGAAATTGCTCCAGGCATTCCAGAGTTATGCTGGAACACACACACACACACACACACACACACACACACACACACACACAACCATTTATATATAGATGGACATAACAGAAACTGGGTGGAATACAGAGAGTTAGAAAATACAGTTTAGTATTTATACCAATATAAAGTTTACAGAAAAGACAGGAAAGGGCCACTGGGAGAAAGGACTTTATATATACTGTGTGTATGTATGTGTGTGTGTGTGTATACATATATATTTTGTGATAAAGGAGGAGAATCTGTGGCTTAGTGGCTAACACAACTGCCTAATATGTAATACAGCACAGGTTCAAATCCCAGTAAAGATATGGCTAGCTGATGAGAGCTAAATAGTTTGAAATAGATCTATACTAGTCTCCCTTTATTTATTTATTTATCAGCACAAATGCAACACACACACACACACACATGCATATACATACATACATACATACATACATACATACATACATACATACATACATACATACATACATCAAAAAGGGCATAAAATACAATATACTAGAAAATTCGGGAAAATCAGATTCCTCTGTAGAATTACTATGGGTGGTAAGCATTGGCCTAGCTGTAAATTAGGTCCAGGGATGTGTTATCAGCCACCTGATCAAAGAATTGGGGACAACCTTGACTTGCTGAAAGAAATCAAGGAATCGTCTTTCTAGGCCAAATGTAGCATTTCACCGGCTACTTCACAAAGGGAGGAATGTCTCCTCACCTGAGCCTCTAGTAACTACTAGGCCTATTTTTACTAATAGGGTTTAATGGCACACTATTTCTAACACTTGCCTTGCTATTAGAAGGTGGCTGATTTGAAAGATGGCATCATTTATCTTTATTACTTTTTTTCTTTTCCTGATCCATTCTGTGGGCTTTCTCATCTTTAAAAAATATGTTGGTGTATCCCTTCCAAGGGTGGGTTCCTACCAGTTCGGACCAGTTCAGCCGAATCAGTAGTGGTTTGGCAGCCTGGGTCACTGGAACCAGCAGCAACCCAGGTCTTCCACACCCCCAATTTAAATTGCACTGTGCATGCACGTGCAACACGCATCAAGCACGTATGTGAAGCGCGCACACAAGCGAACTGGCAGTAGTGCCTGCCAAAATCCACTCCTGATCCCTTCATCATTTTTTCCCCAGTCACTTAAGATGCAAGGCTTCGAAACCACTCTCTGTGATACTTACGAACTCTCTTGCCCCAGAAAGGAGCTTAAAAATTCATCTTCAATCAATCGATCAATTAGAATGGAGCTGGAAGGGACCTTGGAAGTCTTCTAATGCAACCCCCTGCTCAAGCAGGATACCCTGTACCATTTTAAACAAGTGACTGTCCAGCCTTTTCTTAAAACCCTACAGTGATGGAGGACCTACAACTTCTGAAGGCAAGTTGGTCCACTGGTTCATTGTTCTCACTGTTTCTCCTTAATTCCAGGATGCTTCTCTCCTTGATTAGCTTCCATCCATTGCTTCTTGTTCTGCCTTCCGGTGCGTTGGAGAATTAGTTCTTTGGGGAAGCCCCCCAAATATTGGAATGCCACTATCATATAATCTCTAGTCCTTTTTTCTAGACTTGACATACCCAATTCCCGCAACTGGTTTTCATTAAAAAAAAAAAAAGCTTTGGAGACATTCTTCATATGTTTTAGCCTCCGGTCCCCGAATCATTTTGTTGCTCTTCTCTGCACTCTTTCCAGAGTCCCAACAATCTTTTTTTTATAATGTGGTGACCAAAACTAGATGCAGTACCCAATGTGTGGCCTTACTAAGGCTTTCTAAAGTGGTGCTAATACTTCACATGAGTTTGATTCTATGCCTCTGTTTCTACAACCGAGGATTATATTGGCTTGTTTTGGCTACTGCCACATACTGCACATCTTTGCCTTTTAGAATTGTGTGCAAACTGTAAAACATCTTCCTAGCAACACCGATGGATATTTGAATGCAACCTGAGATGCTTTAGATGGAGGCTTAGATTTTGATTCCAAATAACTATTTCTAACTCCGATTTCAGAGCTTGTTTGTTTGTTTGTTTATTATATTTATATGCCGCCCTTTTCCCCAAAGGGGACTCAGGGCGGCTCACAACTCAAACCAGGGAAGGGGGATACAGACAAAAAATTAAAAAACGAACATAACAATGCATAATTTAAAACACACAACAGTCATACCATTCGAGACGGGAGCAACAGCTCTTTAGCCCCAGGCCTGTCGGAACAGCCAGGTTTTAAGGGCTTTGCGGAAGGCCTGGAGGGTGGTGAGGGTTCGAATCTCCACGGGGAGTTCATTCCAGAGGGTCGGAGCAGCCACAGAGAAGGCTCTCCTCCGGGTAGTCACCAGTCGACACTGGTCGGTGGATGGAATTCGGAGGAGGCCTAATCTGTGGGATCTAATCGGTCTAGTGGAGGTAATTGGCAGCAGGCAGTCTCTCAAGTAGCTCTTGTTTCTATATTCAAATGGAGATATCCATATCTGTTTGGGTCACCTTGGATGTTTCTCTTAGTCAGGGGTGAAATCCAGCAGGTTCTGGCAGGTTCTGGAGAACTGGTAGCAGAAACTTTGAGTAGTTCAGAGAACTACTTCCACCTCTGGCTGGTCTTAGAATGGGGTGGGAATGGAGATTTTGCAGTCTCCTTCCCCTGGAGTGGGGAGGGAATGGAGATTTTGCAGTCTCCTTCCCCTGGAGTGGGGAGGGAATGGAGATTTTGCAGTCTCCTTCCCCTGGAGTGGGGAGGGAATGGAGATTTTGCAGTCTCCTTCCCCTGGAGTGGGGAGGGAATGGAGATTTTGCACTATCCTTCCCTGGAGTAGGGAGGGAATGAAGATTTTGCAGTCTCCTTCCCCTGGAGTGGGGAGGGAATGGAGATTTTGCAGTATCCTTCCTCTGGAGTAGGGAGGGAATGGAGATTTTGCGCTATCCTTCCCCTGGAGTGGGGAGGGAATGGAGATTTTGCAGTCTCCTTCCCCTGGAGTGGGGAGGGAATGGAGATTTTGCACTATCCTTCCCTGGAGTAGGGAGGGAATGAAGATTTTGCAGTCTCCTTCCCCTGGAGTGGGGAGGGAATGGAGATTTTGCAGTATCCTTCCTCTGGAGTAGGGAGGGAATGGAGATTTTGCGCTATCCTTCCCCTGGAGTGGGGAGGGAATGGAGATTTTGCAGTATCCTTCCTCTGGAGTGGGGAGGGAATGGAGATTTTGCGCTATCCTTCCCCTGGAGTGGGGAGGGAATGGAGATTTTATAGTATCCTTCCCCTGGAGTGGGGAGGGAATGGAGATTTTGCAGTATCCTTCCCCTGGAGTAGGGAGGGAATGAAGATTTTGCAGTCTCCTTCCCCTGGAGTGGGGAGGGAATGGAGATTTTGCAGTATCCTTCCTCTGGAGTAGGGAGGGAATGGAGATTTTGCGCTATCCTTCCCCTGGAGTGGGGAGGGAATGGAGATTTTGCAGTATCCTTCCTCTGGAGTAGGGAGGGAATGGAGATTTTGCGCTATCCTTCCCCTGGAGTGGGGAGGGAATGGAGATTTTGCAGTCTCCTTCCCCTGGAGTGGGGAGGGAATGGGGGTTTTGTCCAAAGTTAGGCTGCAAAGAAGCTGAACATCACAATAGAATGAGAACAAGTTTTAAGACAATGGCTTTCAAGAAGAGATTGGCTAACCATTTGTCCTGGATGATGTAAGGATTCCTGCCATGTGATTCTATGTTCTATGAAATTTATCGAAAGCTATTGCAGACACCAAGCAAGCAGCTAGAGAGCTTCCTCCTTCTCATCCATGGGATGCCGGAAAACATCCCCCCCCTCTCGGGGAAGAACACATCAAACAAATGAGGTTCTTTTGCTTGTTGGTGGGAGTTGGGAGATGAAGGAAGGAAAGCCCTGCAGAATCTCTATTTGCAGCCATCCCTCTTGAGAGGGGCCAAGTGACATGGACTCTATCTGCCTGAAAGTCTGTGCGACTGGAATGTTCTCATTCGGAGCAGATAGTGGGAAGGAAAAGCAGGAAATGGCATCTCGTCCTCCCCCAAGAACCAGTACCCCTCTCATTATTCTTGCTGAATTCCCCAGCTTTGTTTATAGTTTAGGTGACAAGACACAAACCAGAAATGGGAGTGATGGAGGGGAAAAAGGGAGGAGGTCAGCCTGGCCATGAATGGGCAGTCTGAGGGAAACCGATTGCTCTCATTTATTTTATTTTATTTTTTGAGAACACCCATTTGGCTTCTTCTAAGGAGAATATGTCCTCGACCCCCATGATTATGGAAATTCCAAAAATGGTGATTCATCTTTGCATGGGAAGCCGGCCTCTTCCCTGCAACTAAACATTCCTTGAGGAACGAGGGAACAGAGACAGAGAACTGGGTTTGGCTAGTCTAGAGAAAAGGAGGACCAAGGGGGACAGGATAGCAGTATTCCAGTGTTTGTGGGGGCTGCCACAAAGAAGAAGTCAACTTATTTTTCAAAAGACCAGAAGGCAGAACAAGAAACAATGAATGGGAACTAATCAAGGAAAGAAGTAACCTAAAGTTAAGGAGAAACTTCCTAACAGTGAGGACAATTAATCAGAGGAACCGCTTGCCTTTGGAATGGAATGGAATGGAATGGAATGGAATGGAATGGAATGGAATGGAATGGAATAGAATAGAATAGAATAGAATAGAATAGAATAGAATAGAATTCTTTATTGGCCAAGTGTGATTGGAATTTGTCTTTGGTGCATATGCTCTCAGTGTACATAAAGAAAAATAAAATCGAATACATTCATTAAGAATCATAAGATCCAACACTTAGTGATAGTCATAGGTTACTAATAAGCAATCAAAGCATACTAGGAAACAAATAAAATAATACAAATTGTAATGATACAAGCAACATGGTTACAGTCATAAGTGGGAAGAGATGAGAAGAAGAATAATAATACAGCCTTAATAAATAGTTTGGCAGTGTTATGGGGATTAGTTGTTTAGCAGAGTGATGGCGTTCAGGAAAAAACTGCCCTTGTGCCTAGTTGTTCTGGTGTGCAATACTCTACAGCCTCCTTTTGAGGGTAGTAGTTGAAACAATTTATGTCCAGGATGTGAGGGGTCTGTAGATATTTTCACTGTCCTCTTTTTGACTCGTGCAGTGCACAGGTCCTCAATGGAAGTTGTTCAAACTTCAAAGAGGTTGTGGATGCTCCCCCCCCTTGAGGATTTTTAGAAGAGACTGGCAGGCACTTGTGTGAAATGGAACAGAGTCTCTTGCTGGAGCAGTGGGTTGGACTAGAAGACCTCCCAGGTCCCTTCCAGCTCTATTCTGATGGCTTGATTAAGATGGAGACCATTTTCAGAGAGATCCCATGCCTTTTTCTCCCTACCTCATCCATTCTAGTCCAGGGGAAGATTTTCCTATGAGAAACTCTTATTAAAAAATATGGGCTTTGCCAATTGTGCCGGGAACTATTCTAGGACTTTTCCTCACATTATTTTCTCTTTTCCTAATGTTCCTTCTTTGAATTCCCAGCCACATCTGGAAAGGGAAACTTTCATTTACATCCTTGATAACCCCTGGAGGTCGGGCACCCATAACCTTTTTTGGGGGGTGAGGATGAATAGAGGTTCACCCCTTGAAGTCCAGCTTCCAGCTTCAGTCTGATGCCCACGGTAACATCTGCTATTCCGAAAGAAATGCAGGAAGAGAATTCTCCAAATCAAACCCAACTGCCAGATCTGTTTGTCGGAAAACACACATCTCCCTAGCAAGATGTCTTATCGTCTCCTTCTTTTGCTTATCTTCTCCTAAGGAATAGAAGAATAAGTCTTATCTAATATCGCAGTACTTTTTACAACCCTATTTGAAAAGGTCTTTCTGGTCACACGCAACTTCTGCTGAAAAGGAAAAGCGCTGATTACATTTTTCCCCCCTTCAGCCTGACTGCCTATCGGAGAACAATGCTGTTTTTAATTGCACTTTTACTTCCTCTATCAAAAGTGGATAAAAATGGGGGCAGCTGCTTCCAATGGAGTCACATGCCGCAGTCTGCCGGGCAGAGGCAGACATTGTTGTAATCCAAAGGGGAGGAAAACATAGATCATTTGCAGATTGAAATTTAAATGGAGGTCAAAGTTCCTCTGGTAAGAAGCTAAATATAGGAGTTCCATTCAGAAGATGTCAGAAGGAGTTGGAGCCGCATCTTCTCTACCATCTAGAGCAGGGATGGCAAAGCTTTTCGGCACCGAGTATACCCAAACCGGGATGTGCTTGCATGTGTGCGCACCGGAGTGCTGGAAACCCGAAGACCAGCTGGCTGATATGCGCATACCTGGTTTTGGGGTATTTTCAGGCCATTTTTTCAGCTGTTTTCAGGCCATTTTTTTCAAGTCATTTTCAGGCCATTTTGAGGGGTTGAAAAATGACCTGAAAAACTGACTGAAAATGCCCCCCAAATGCCCTGAAAATGGCCTAGAACAGTGTTTCTCAACCTTGGCAACTTGAAGATGTCTGGACCTCAACTCCCAGAATTCCCCAGCCAGCATTCGCTGGCTGGGGAATTCTGAAAGTTGAAGTCCAGACATCTTCAAGTTGCCAAGGTTGAGAAACACTGGCCTAGAAAATGGCCTGAAAAACAGCCTGTTTTTCCACTGTTTTGGGGACCATCTTCTGGCACCCACGAAGACCAGCTGGTGGGCATGCATGTGTGCCAGAGACCAGAAGAGCAGCTGGCTATGGTGTGCATGCCCACAGAGAGGTTCATCATCACGGATCTACAGTCAGTTCATGGATGGGGGAGAATAACACCAAAGGGCATCTTTCTTTGTTGTTATTTGTTTGATTGTTTCTATCCTACCTTTATTATTTTTACAAATAACCCAAGGCAGAAAACATATCCCTCCTCCTATTATCCCCATCACAAAAACTCTCTGAGCTGGGCTGAGAGAGATTGATAGCCAGAGGACACCCAGTGGGCTTTTATGACTGAGGCAGGACTCAAACTCTCAGACTCCCGCTTTCTAGCCTGATTCCTTAACCACTAGACCAAATTGGCTCCCTGCTATGGCTATTTGTGGTGGTGGTGGTGAGGAAGAGGAGGAAGTTTAGGAGGAAGAAGAAGAGGAGCAGAAGAGGAGGAAGAAGAAGAGGAGGAGGAGGAGGAGGGGAGGAGAAGGAGGAGGAGGAAGAAGAAGAAGAGGAGGAGGAGGGGAGGAGGAGGAAGAAGAAGAAGAGGGGGAGGAGGAGGAAGAAAAGAAAAAGAAGAGGAGGAGGAGGAAAGGGGGGAGAAGAAGAGGAGGTGAGGAGGAGGTAGTCGTGGTGGTGGTGGAGGAAGAGGAGGAAGGAGAAGGAAGAAAAGAAAAAGAAGAGGAGGAGGAGGAGGAGAGGGGGGAGGAGGAGGAAGAAGAAGAGGAGGGGAGGGAGGAGGGGAGGAAGAAGAGGAGGAGGAGGGGAGGAGGAGGAGGGGAGGAGAAGGAGGAGGTAGTGATGGTGGTGATGGTGGAGGAGGAAGAGGAGGAGGAGGAAGAGGAGGAGGAGGAGGAGGAGGAGGAAGAAGAAGAAGAAGAAGAAGAAGAAGAAGAAGAAGAAGAAGAAGAAGAAGAAGAAGAAGAAGAAGAAGAAGAAGAAAAAGGATCACCTCTAAGCATCCAAATATCTTAAACTCTGTCAGGTGGTCACAGAACATAGAATAATAGGTTTGGAGGGGACTTTGGGGGGTCTCCTAATCCAACCCCCTGCTCCGAAAAGACTCTCTATTCCATTCCAGACAAATGGTTTTCCAGGCTTCTTGAAATGAATATGGGGCAACCACAAGTTCTGGAGGTAAAGTGTTTCACTGATTAAATGGTCTCACTTTCTGAAAAATTATCTTTAATTTTAGGTTTTGGGTCACTCTTTAATGTGTGCAACTTCAATACTCAGCCATTGAGGTGACTGAATTACTGTGTCTTGAAAAAAAACACCTTTGGGACAACCATGACCTGGAGGACTGAGAATCTCCATAGACATTCAAGAAGGTTCAAGCCAGGTTGGTTTCAGGATTGAGATACATTTTGCTTTGCTCTGAAGATTCCGCTTTTAAGATTCCTAATATCTTCTAAACAAGCCAGAGCTCAGCAAACAGAAAATATACTCTGACTCAGAGAATTAGTGCCAGAGAAGATTTTTCCCACTTGGCCCTGATCTCCAAGAAATATAAATGAGTTTTCATAAAGCCAAGAAGGAGAATCAATCACTTGGGCCATTTTTTTTGTCCCAATAAGAGTAATGCAGTCGCCTCAATGGCTGAATATTGAAGTTGCAATCCAATAGAACTAGAAGATGCCAGTCTTCCTATTGGCAAGCTTGTCCAAAGTGAGATTTATCATCTTAGTCATTGGGATTCCACACCAAGCTGCAGCTTCATTAATCTTCTCCACTTCCTGTTGAATGAGAGCCCTGTCAAAGGGGAAGTGTGTGGACTGAGGTCATATTCACAATCAATGGTAGTGATTAAGGCTACAACACACACACACACACACACACACACAGAGAGAGAGAGAGAGAGAGAGAGAGAGAGAGAGAGAGAGAGAGAGAGAGAGAGATACAGGATGTGCCAATTAGTGTAAACACATTCTGTGGATAGCTTTCTCTGTGGAATAGACAGACAGACAGAAAGACGTCAAAGGAAGATTGGAGGTGTGGCTATATAGTTTTGAAAACAAACTAGGAAGGTATTTTTTGAGGGGGAAGATCATTACTTATTTATTTAAACTTCTAAAGGAAAAAGACCCTCCAGATGTTGATAACAGTGCCCAATGCAGATATGCCCAACAAAAGTGCGTATAGTCAAGGTGATGGTTTTCCCAGTTGCAATGGATGGCTATGAAGTTTGGACCATAAGGAAGGCTGAGCACCAAAGAATGGAGGCCTTTGAACTCTGGTGCTGGAGAAGATTCATGCAAGTCCCTTGGACTGCAAGATGATCAAACCGGTCAGTCCTAGAGGAGATCAACCCTGGCTGCTCTTTAGAAGGCCAGATCGTGAAGAGGAAACTCAAGTACTTTGGCCACCTAATGAGAAGGAAGGACTCCCTGGAGAAGAGCCTAATCCTGGGAAAGATTGAGGGCAAAAGAAGAAGGGGACGGCAGAGAAGGAGGTGGCTGGATGGAGTCACCAAAGGAGCATCCAAAGGATGGTAGAGGACAGGAAGACCTGGGGGAACGTGGTCCATAGGATCACAATGTGTTGGATACGACTTCGTGACTAACAACAACAACAAAAATGTGCCTGCTGGTATCTCCAAATTTTATTTTCTTATAAAACAGGTTTCTATTTTCCTATCTTATTCTCAGATAATTTAAGAGTTCCATTTTAATTTATCTTGGGGGCAGAAGAGGCAACTACTGCTGATGTTATTTTCTGTGATAAAATTTTTTCAGTGCTTCTGCTGTATATTCTTCCTGGTTGCTCTCATTGAAAAAAATCAGAGGATTTTAGGGTGGGGGTTTTTTTTGCAAAAAAAAAAGCAATTTACTCCTGATGTCTTCCCTTCTAATTGAACAAAAGGAGATTCTAGTGGATCATATACTTTGCAGGCATTTGGACTAGATGACCTCTAAGGTCCCTTTTGAGTCTGTGATGGCCTCTCTATCTAGCTGACCCTACAGTGATGGACAGGACATTCATATACTTCTTAGCTCCAAGCTCCATAAACCACAGAGAAATATTCCACTTGCAGTTTTTTTTTCTTCCTTAAAATAATTTTTGAAAATTAAGTCTTTTCCATTATATTTTTTTATTCATCTGGATAATATATTAATAATATTTCCACCCCAAAAAATGAGTCTACTGGAAGTAAATAAAAAAGTGGGGGGGAGGCGTTTTCCTACACAGCAGGGGGGAAAATAAGTGGAGCACAACTAAACTTTCATGTAAAGCCAAAACATAAATATACAGAATAATGAAGGGGGAGGATTTTTAAAAATTGGATGGCTGGACAAAACCGGAGGAATTTTGAACTCAATATTCATCAGGAAGATGGTTGCAGCAGAGTTTAGCTGTCCTTCCAGAAAGCAAAAATTAATTTGCTTTGGCCAAATTAAAATTAATTAAAATTATGCAATGTTGCCCTTGTGTTAATTTTAATAGTGAGGTTGTTGTGATTTAAGGCTACAATTAGTTCTAGTGTTTGAAAGAAAGCACTGTAATCGAGACAGGACATTTTAATAATCCTGGTTATAAACATTTAATACATCATCTTTAGGGACTCACAAACACATTGTAATTAACTTTTACAACTGAAATAAATCAGATTGCATTAGCATATTGCAAAAAGAAAAAAATAATTTGCATGATTGAGAACAGCTTCGGAGAATTATGCATAACAGGCCCTTGTGTAAACATGGGTGTGTGGGACTGCACTCCAACTTGTACTATTTTATTAGAGGGGCGTGCCTTTCTCCTTTAAAAGAAGAAAGTGAAAAGAAGAAAGTGTTTTGCACTTTCCCTTTCCATGTTTCCCTCCACGACTAAGGCTGATGCTCAAATCTCCTCCTAGTAAAAAAAGACATCAAGTGTCTAACATGGGCAAGGTCAGTTGAATGGCTTTTAATGAAAGGATTAAGGCTTTTGTTGTTAAAACACTTTTAAAAGGTCTTTGATACCTCACACTGCCCAGAGGCAGAACCAGCAAGACTATTCATAGAATAACTGGAAGAACTGGAAGGGACCTTGGAGGTCTTCTAGTCCTACCCTCTGCTCAAGCAGGAGATCCTTCCTTCCCCCTCCCTCTTTCCTCTCTTTTCCTTCCTTCCTTTCTTCCTCCCTCCCTCTTCTCCCCCTTTTCCTTCCTTCCTTCCTTCCTTCCTTCCTTCCTTCCTTCCTTCCTCTCTCCCTCCCACCCTCTTCCCTCCCTTTTTCTTTCCTTTCTTCCTCCCTCCCCCTTCCTTTCTTTCTCCCTCTCTCTCTCTTCCCTCTTTTCCTTCCTTCCTTCCTTCCTTTCTTCCTCCCCTCCCTTTTCCTTCCTTTCCTCCTCCTGCTTCCCTCCGTTTTCCTTCCTTCTTTCCTTCCTTCCTCCCTCCCTCTTCCCTCCCTTTTCATTCCTTCCTTACTTTCTTCCTCTCTCCCCCTTCCTTTCTTTCTTCCTCTCTTCCTCCCTCTTTCCTCCCTTTTCCTTCCTTCCTTCCTTCCTCTCTTCTTCTCTCCCTCCCTCTTCCTCCCTTTTTCTTCTTTGCTTTCTTCCTCCCTCCCTCCCTCTTCCCTCCCCTTTCTTTCTATTCTTCTTTCCTTCCTTCCTCCCTCCCTCCCTCCCTTCCTTCGATAGAATAGAATAGAATCTTGGAAGGACCTTGGAGGTCTTCTAGTCCAACCCCTGCTTAGGCAGGAAACCCAACATCACTTCAGACAAATGATTGTCCAATCTCTTCTTAAAAGCTTCCAATGGTGGAGCACACCTCCAGGAGAGAGAGAAGCAACCTAGGACAAAGGAGAAATTTCCTAACAGTTAGAACAGTTAGAATCAGGAAATTTCTCCTTTGTTCTAGGTTGCTTCTCTCCTTGATTAGTTTCCATCCTTTGTTTGTTGTCCTGCCCCCTGAAGAACAAACTGCAAGAAAGAAGCTGATTAGATGAGCCAAAGGTTATCCCATATATTACTGAAGTTATATATAAAAAAGCTTTATTTTACTTTAAATTTAGATCTGTGTTTTTCTGTGTAAAAGTCACAGGAATGACCTGCACTTTTTAAATGTATTTGCAATCTCCTTACCTCAATATCACATACAAGTATTTGCACAGATTTCTATAGATTATACATTGTTCCGTTCATCATTTAGAGATAAAAATAATTTATATCACTTTCTGAAACAAAACAAATGCAATGTTTGATATAAGCAACTTAAGACAACTGTTAAAACACAGGGATGATTCATTTTTGTTTCACTTTCTGATGCTAGAAAAAGCAGCAATTTAAAAAAAAGCCTCTAAATTCTAATGTAACAATATGAGCAGCTCAAAACCACAGTGGAGACTCTACAACACAATTGGACTTATATTGAATTAAAAACAGAATGCAAAATGATTGTGTAGCTAAGGAAGGCTAGAACCCAAGTACTTCAACTTCCTGTCCAGTATGGGAGCCCAAACATTATTTCTGATTTCTTACTAAGGCTTTATGAAACCTTAGTAAAACCACATCTGGAATATTGCATCCAGTTTTGGTCACCACATTATTTTTTAAAAAATGGAGCAGAAGTTGCTTTCAGAAGTTGTGGGAGCTTCATCACTGGAAGCTTTCAAGAAGAGACTGGGCTGCCAACTGACAGAAATGGTGTAGGGTCTCCTGCTTGGCTGGGGGGTTGGATTAGATGACCTACAAGGTCCCTTCCAACTCTGTTAATCAGGTTATGTTGAGACTTTGGAAAGAGTGCAGAGAAGAGCACAGAGAGCTAAACTGTATGAAGAATGGTTGCAGGAACTGGGTATGGCTAATCTAGTGAAATGGAGGACTAGGGATGACACGACAACAGTCTTCCAATATAGGAAGGGCTGCCACAAAGAATTTTCAATTTTCCAAAGCACTAGAAGGCAAGGGAAGAAGCAATGGATGGAAATTAAACTAGGAGAGAAGCAACCAAGAACTAAGGAGAAATTTCCTAGCTATAAGAACAATTTATCAGTGGAATGGCTTGCTTTCAGAAGTTGTTGATGCTCCCTCACTGGTTGCTTTTAAGAAGGGACTGGATAGCCACTTGTCTGGAATGGGGGGGTATAGGGTGTCCTGCTTGAACAGGGTTGGACTAGAAGACCTCCAAGGTTCCCTCCAACTCTGTTATTCTGTTATCTCTTTATCACATAGTAATGAATTTACTTTCCAATTATTTGAGAAATTTGGATAGCCATTAATGTACATGAGACTTAACTTCTCTTAGTTTAGAAACATGCACATTCAACTTTGTTTGGTCTATAACTGTATCAAGGTTTGTTACAATCTATTGCCATTTATCTTTTTAAAATGGGAAATACGCCCATTTCAATAGAGACAAGTAAGAGTTTTTCTCCCTCTGGCCTGAGGTCCATGGAGTCAATGTTTTTTCTCCTCGTGGACTATTCCTTATTGATTTTTTGAAGGAGTAAGTTAATTAACAGAAGACATAAAGCCTGTTGCATAATTAACAAGATATTTACCTAAAATCAATAACCTAATTGCCACACCTACCATACTTTGGGAATAGTGTTTATCCTATTGAGAAGACATCATTTATATCTCCATGTTAACACAATGACTGGAGTGTTGTCCAAGAGACCAGACAGATGTGTAAAGTGATAATTTATTGAACAATCAATTAAACATTTTAACCTTGAAATATATAAACAATTAATGAAGAGCAAGGCCACCAGTTGAACTGTAGATCATGCTGAACTATTCATGTTATTCTCTTAGCATCTGAACTTCTCATGAACTGTGGCATAGGAGAAATTTAATAATAATAATAATAAAGGTTAACACAACTTTCTCCAAAATGGTTTCATCCTTCCAAATGTCTTGGAGTTGTAATTCTCATACCTCCCTTGTTGGCTGAAGGATTCTTGGACTGATAGACTCCATATAGATGAGAGGTGCTAAGTTGGAGAAATCTGATAAAATAAATAACATTATTGCACTGTGGATTCAAGAATTGGTTTTCAGATCTTACCTTACTGTTGGAAAATAATCTGCCCCGGTATTCTTTTGTTCCGTTTCTCATTTTTCCAATCTTAAACCAGTTCAGTGAACTAATCTTCATGCTCTTTCAACAAAGCATGGATGAAAATATGGGTGCAATGTTCATGCGTATTTTCAATTGGCACATTAGTGCATGAAAGAATTTCAGAAGCAGGTTTCACTAACCCATGATTTTTTATCCCTATATTTTCTCCAGATGTTGGTGTGTGGTGCACAATTCTCTTTCAAATGCCTGTGCTTCTGCACACTTTTAAATGAGACATAGTACATCATTCTACTTCGTGTACACATTCATGGAATGTTGTTGTTACTTGCAAAGTTGTGTCTGACCCATCATGACCTCTTGGACAATGTTCCTCCAGGCCTGCCTGTCCTCTACCATCCTCTGAAGTCCATTTAAGCTCATGCCAACTGCTTCGGTGACTCCATCCAGCCACCTGATTCTCTGCTGTCCCCTTCTTCTTTTGCCCTCAATCATTCCCAGCATGACGCTCTTCTCCAGTGAGTCCTTCCTTCTCATTCAGTGGCCAAAGTATTTGAGTTTCCTCTTCAGGATCTGGCCTTCTAAAGAGCAGTCAGGGTTGATCTCCTTTAGGACTGACCAGTTGGATCGCCTTGCAGTCCAAGGGACTTGCAGGAATCTTCTCCAGTTCAAAGACCTCCATTCTTTGGTGCTCAGTCTTCCTTAAGGTCCAACTTTCACAGCCATTCATTGCAACTGCATGACATAGCTCACAGCTTCATTGAGCTACACACGCTCCTTCGCCACAACAAGGCAGCAATCCATGAGGGGTTTTCATGGAGTATGAAAGGTGAATTCATCACTTGGCTGTTGCATTTGACCCTTATCCCCACTAATTTTGCAAACTAGAGAGAATAAGCGAGAGAAAAAATGCTATATCTGAAAAAGTCCTCCTCCTCTTCTTCTCAATGAAGCAAGTAGCAATTCTGGGAATCACCTAACAATTGTGCGACCTACTCTGTTGTCACGTTTTCTAATTTCCCTACAGCGCCCTTCTTTCCCAAACTTAAACTTTTTATCCCTCACTCTCCTTTTCTCTCTGGTTTGTTCTTTCTTGGAATTGTTGCTTTTTTGAGTTCACTGGGCTTCTCGGCTGAACTCGAAGGGAGGGAAAGGGAAAAGTGAGAAAGTCCAGCTAATCTTTTCAAATTAGCACAGTTTCTGTATCTGGAGGGCCTCATTAGATGCGTCTCTGAGATTTATCAGGTCTCATTTGCTTAATATTGGGCCTAACTTTCGGCTCCTGGCCCTTTCAGCAGGGGGTAAGTGCGAATAGGGAAGAAGTCCTTTGTCACTGCCAGGCAAACCCGCTAATTTGCTCCGCCTAATAAAATTACAAATGAACGTAGCTTTACTTGTGCTGCCTTTATAAGTTATAATAACCTTGGTCCCCCCCTAACCTCCTGCTAGCTGAATTAATCAGATCGTATTAATATTTCTTCTTACTTTTCTTTTAACTGGTTCTTCTCTTAATTAAAGGGGCCAAAGACGTAAACAGGGTAGGTGACTGGGATGTGGTGTCGGGTTATAAACAAGACTCATTACGAAGATGGATGTCCCAGCAGACTGCAGAAATTGCTTAGTCGGCAAAGAAGCGTTTTGTAATTTCCTTGCAACTAAAAGGACTAATGCAAGAACTTTACCTCCCTCCCCCCCCTTACCTGCCTTTTTAAAAAAAAAAATGTATAAAGGATAATAATGTTGGCGAGTTAAGTAAAAAGGGAACTGATTCATCCATCCGTTCAGAAAAAGTAGTTTGGCTTTCAAGTCTGCACATCGGAAAGCTCGCTGAGCAAAAATCCAGATGCTGGAATTGGGAGGAGGGAAACTAAAGGATTCTAAAATTATTTGGGATGCATTGTGCATTATCTTGTGGCTGACTTTTTAAATTATTATTATCGGAAGCTGAATCTCTTTATCTAAGAGACACGATAAAAAGAACATTTGCTCTAGATCCTGAATGCAGTGTTCTTGGTTTTTTAAACTTTAATATTTTCATTTGTCTCAGAGGTTTTTGTTCTTTTTTTGTTTATAAACAGATGTTTAATGTGGGCAACAATGATTTGTCTGCACAGAGTTCAAGCTATGTTTACTCAAAAGTAAATCCCAATTTTTTAAAAAGGTTTACTGTCTGGTATGCATGCATGCAACAATAGCTGCATTTCATCGCAATGAATTTTTTAATATTGCTTTTTATAGAAAGCTGCTATATTATCAATGTTTTTATTCCTAGTAATTCATATATTAGTGGGAAATTGTATGTAGTTTCAGTCATACAAATTGTGTATATAATATATGTTACAGACAAATCTTCCAAAAAGAATTATTTTGATATTTAGTTAAAAACAGAAAGATAAACATCTATTCTAATTAGCTTTTGTTCTTAACTCTATTATAACTCCATTCTGTAAATATATTTTATTTTTTGAATATCCTTTATTAATAGAGACACTCTGATGATTGGCTAAGTATATATTGAGGATTATTTTACTGTTGCAACCTGTGTTGTGGCTATTACTTCGGCAATTGAGATCCCAAAGGCAAAGCCTATGCACGCTGAATTTTATTTCTACAATTTACTATTTTTGTAGAATACTTTTCAGATTATGCTTCTCAAACCATCTCATAACTATAACATGCAAAATATTCTAAGTCTAAAAGCATACTGAAAACCTATGATCTAAAATAGGGAAAAATAAATATAGCAGCAACAAATATTCTGCCTTTTACTTTAAAAACAGTCTCGGGATTGTTCAAAAGCTAATAGATGATGAAATGAATTAAATATGCAATATACTAGAGAGAATGGACCATATTAATATCCATGCATATGTAATTATCTCTCTTAAAATACTGTGTATGCTATTTTAATAAGAACAATCATTGACAATAGCAAAACCCTGAACAGACTGCTAAATAGATTGGGTACAACTTGGCTTAAGTCAGCAAGTCCCAGACTTAATTATGAGGACTATCAATCAAGTCAGGTTCAATCATACAATGTCCCAAAATACAAGTTGTCCACAGAATTCCAGAATTAACCCAACCTTTATTTTAAAACCCGATAGTCATTATTTAGCCAGTAATGGCTAGAATGGCAATCTATTTCCCACCTGAAATGGCTGCAATTTCATATACAAATTTTTTTTTGTGGCAGTTCAAAGTCAACAAAAGATTTTGAGCATCGTTTAGGATATGAATTTATATGTTTAAAAACCAGGAATTGCAAGGACTACCTTATTGACAACCAGAATCACACTGAGTAGCACTGACTAGCAAGATCCCAATATTTGAGGGGTTGCCACAAAGAAGATTGGGTCAATCTATTTGCCAAAGCACCTGAAGGCAAGACAAGAAGCAATGCATGGAAACTAATCAAAGAGAGAAGCAGCCTAGGACTAAGGAGAAATTTCCTAACAGTGAGAACAATTAAGCAGCGGAACAGTAGTTGTGGATGCTCCATCAATGAAGGCTTTTAAGAAGAGACTGGACAGCCACTGGAATGGTAAAGGTGCTCTTGCTTGAGGAGGGGGTTGGACTAGAAGACCTCCAGGGTCCCTTCCAACTCTTGTTATTCTGAATTTGAAAACCAGTAGTTTGAGATACTACTTTCTTTTGTGGGTAAATTCATATTCCCCTCGGATTTGGTAGAACCAAAAATTGTAGGACATGGCAACCAAAAGGATTCAAGAAGTGGATCAACTCCCTTCTGAGCATGGCATTTTCTGTAGCATATTTTTCTGCCTTTCAGCATCTCCTCGGCTGACTACAATTTCTAATCTGAAAAAGTCCCTCTGAGGAGTTTCTTCCTGATTATCTTTCCTTGATTCCCACCCACTCCTTTGGTGTGTGTGTGTGTTTCAATCTAAGGAGCCAAGGGGTGTGAGATCACCAAAAGAATATTTTGCACTGGGGAATGACTTTGACACATCTCTTTTGGCCATTCTGTCAACAAATAACTTCAATCAGACCTCCTTTCTTTATGAGGATTTCTCAAAATTCTCTTCTTCTTTGAAAGAACAAAAAAAAGGGGGACACACATAACAATGACTTTTTCTGCATGCTAGAAAATATAATCTTTGCAGTAGGTAATTTGCAAGTGTTTTCACATCCTGCCTCTGAACTTTCGGGGGCATAGCAGGATTTTTCTGGATTGAAAGAATGATTCATCGAGGATAGTTTAACGCTGTTAGAGTGATTTCTCTCTTCTTGTTCTATGACTATCTATTGACTATTATTTGCAGGAAGATAACTATGGTGCCATGAAAATAATAATAGAGTTGGCGGTAGGGACCTTAACGAAGCCATAATGAAGAAACATTTTTAAAAAATGTTTGGCACTACATAGCTCCCTAAAATCACAACTGCTTTCAAAATCTGGATATTCCTTGGACTTCAAACACTGAATGCAATCAGCTGTGGACTGATAAATACAGTAGGGCCTCCGAATCAAAATTATAATACGCTTCGTGATGTATGTATTTCTTAAGATTTTTGGCAGGCCGATATCTGGCTCCCTACTCTGCTGATGAAGTTTGCGAGTAATTGTGTATGCATTTCTCGGAAAGATAAATCGCCATTCTTCCCAAGGACTCTCGCTGAGGCCACCTTAGTGACGGGGAGTCTGTGTTTATCTGGATTTTGTTCCCCTTCCCCCTTCCCTCTCCCTCTCTCTTTTTCCTCTCTCTCTCTCTCTTTCTCTCTCTTTCAGAAAAAGCTTGACAAGGCATCTTGATCATTTCCTCATTCGGAGGCCTACCCACGGCCCAGCACACCACCAACCAACCCCCCCTTTGAAATGTTATTATACTGTCATGAGCCTTTCTTCACTCAGGACATGCCTTCATTTCCACCTTTTGTCTTAGCATGGATCTGAATGATGCTCTTTCAGCAATATGCCGGCGTTGAAATTCCCTTGTTGCACCCTTGCATAAATATACAACACCCGTCTTGGCTAATAATTCACTTCAGGCCTGGAAAAAACCTCAACTTCCTTTATTGGCCAGAATCTCTGGCAATTCCCAACAGCTGTATGCTTTCACCTCTGAGAATCCTTATCTTCAAGTTTCCATTTGTCTCAGCACTATTCCAGTGGATTGCCAATAAAAATGATTCCCATTTTTATAACCCCTGAGAATGCAGGAAGCTAGGTTTCAAGGAAAGGAAAGGAAAGGAAAGAAAAGAAAAGAAAAGAAAGAAAAAAATAATTTATACTCTCTCCCCCTCCCTCCCTCCCTCCCTCCCTCCCTCCCTCTCTCTCTCTCTCTCTCTCTCTGTTTTGTAGGAGAGAGATATGCACAAACACAAGAGACGTAGTCCGTCTCTCTCTCTCTTCCAGTTTCAAATTTCCTAATCTTAAAAATGCATTTCATGTTGTTTCTATATCTGTTTGAGGCTTATTTACATTTTTTTTGCATCAAAATTGAAGTAGATCTCCATGTACCTTCCTCCTAAAATAACCATTTTGCACCAGATTGCATGCAAGGAGCTTTTATTTGCAGCTTCTTATTGTAAAACGTGTCTTGGAAAAAAGAAGGAAAAAGAGAAGAAACTTTATTTGGTAGACAGTTTTTTGGCCTGTTGAGAAACTGTACTGCAATATATTCCGAGAATCATGAATATGGAATGATGTCTTGATTTCAGTGGTATAGTAAGGTAGGAAGTGCAAATCTACTAACCTCTTCTCCAGTTGCAAACCAAACCAAATTCTACCCCATCCTTCAGGCAAGCATACCCACGCAATTAATTCTTTCGACATAATTGAAAAAAAATATATTCTGTAGATGTTTCCTGAAAGCCCACGACTCCCTTATAAAACATCTCTTCTTCAACCTATTTCAGAATAGGAGACTCAGTAAGTGCCACGGAGACTTAACTCTACGCGCAAGTTGGAATAGGGATTTTTTTCCCGACTTCAAACGAAAGCAAAAAAAAAAAAAAAAAGAATGACAGCTAGTGGGTTACGTATTTGCAAACATGATAGGAAAAGTGTCTGTTGTCCTGCCAAAGAAACTGGAGATTGTAAAACAGCCTTGCAGCCATATGACAAAGATATACTTCTGGAGATGTAAACATGAAATTCAGGGAAATTTGCCAGGTTAAACTTATTCGTGCCACTCAGTTTTATGACTGAACAACTGTTTACGAAGGAAAGATGTATGTCTGCCGATAATGATAACACAGAGAGAGGACATAAGTGCTCGTTTTTATGAAATGGCCAATTGGAGCAATCTAGTGAAGGAGAAAAAAAAATCTTTAATTTCTCTCTGCTTTCTGGGGAACTTTGCTGCAGGACTCTATGAGGTCAAAATGCTTAATTCCTCCTTTTATTAGTGTGGCAATAAACTTGAACCATAATCCCCCCATTGTATAATGCCAGGATTCTGAAATTCTTTCAAAGTATCCATACACGTGCATGCCTACATACATGCTTACATGCATATGTAAATACTTAGACTTAGTCTACAGAGATTACAGGGACATGGTAGCTCAGAGGTTAAGACGCTGAGCTTGTTGATCAGAAAAGGTCGGCAGTTCGGCGGTTCGAAACCCTAGCGCCACATAACAGAGTGAGCTCTCGTTACTTGTCCCAGCTTCTGCCAACCTAGCAGTTTGAAAGCATGTAAAAATGCATGTAAAAAAATAGAAACCATCTTTGGTGGGAAGGTAACAGCGTTCCATGCGCCTTCGGCATTTAGCCATGTCCGCCACATGACCACAGAGATGTCTTCGGGCAGCGCTGGCTCTTCAGCTTTGAAACGGAGATGAGCACCACCCCCTAGAGTCAGGAATGACTAACATATATATGCGGGGGGAACCTTTAACTTTACAGATATTTATCTACCTGTTATTTTTCGTATGGAATCTAAGAAAGAGCCCCGGTGTGCTAAAATTTCTTGCAATGTATTATTCCATCCTTTCTCTCTGTCTTTTTTCTTGCAAATCGAACGAAAAGTGCAGGATTTAACTAGAAGATTACTAAAGCACAAGCTCTGGAGACATTTCATCAGGATTTAAATATAAAGGTGCACTAAAAGGTTCCTAAAACCAAGATCTTTGAAAAATATATATTAAAATCTAGGGTTTTCAACTATACTGTGGCAGCTTTTGAACTACTAACCCTCCTCTTTCTAATGTCTTCAGATACTGGATATTATATAATATTATATAAAAACCTTATATTAGACACACAAGCTCAGATATTGGATTATTCAAAGAACTACTTTTGTATCAAGGTCAACATAATTTTACAACAAACCAGTCTCTTTATAAGATATCCCTGAGCTCACCAAAAGACTGCTATCTCAGCTATGCCTTGTGGCCATGGGGTAAGCATCTAGATATTTGTCCTGGTTTGGTCTGATGCTGTTGGCAGTCTGATTCACAGAGGGCCAAGTATATGATGAAGATTAAAATAAGTGGGAAATTGAAATATTCAGAAAGAACTCTTGTCTTAAATGGCAAGGAAACTGATTAAAGATATAAGCAGATAGAGAAAAACTCTGGCATTTCTATGTTCATCAAGAAATAGAGTCTGATTGCTAGATTTGGAATTTGAGGTCCTTCCTTCCTTCCTTCCTTCCTCACTCACTCACTCACTCACTCATTCCCCCTCTTCCTTCCTTCCTTCCTTCTTTCTTTTTCTTTCTTTCCTTTTCCTCTCTTTCTCACTCTTTCATTCTTTCTTTCTTTTTCTTTCTTTCTATCTCTTTCTTAATTCTCTCTCTTTCTTGCTTCCTTTCTCTCTCTCTCCCTTCTTCCCTTTCTTTCTTTCTTTCTTCCTTCCTTCCTTCCTTCCTTTTTCTCTTTCTCTTTTTTAATTTCTCTCTCTTTCTTGCTTCCTTCTCTCTCTCTCTCTCTCTCTCTCTCTCTCTCTCTCTCTCTCTTTCTTGCCTCCTTCCTTCCCATTTTGCTTCTCTCTCTTAAACTTCTTTCTATCATCTCAAGTCTTCATACTACCAATATTCAATCTGGGAGGGGGAAAAAACTTTGAAATAGGAGAAGCTAGAGAGCGTGTAGATCATGGCAATGAAATCTGGGGTATTCCAATCAGAGACCTTCAACTGAGAATATCTTTGAGGAGCCAAGAAGCATGGAGAACATTCACTTTCTTTCAAATTCTCTAATTTCCCCCTTGTTTTCAAAAGCAATTTCTCTTCCATTAAATCGAGTGTGAATTAGTGTACAACATAGTAGAATGACTATCCATAACAGTAGAAAGTAAAAGAAACAGAAATCGTTTGTCAAGAGAACAATCGCTGCAGACGACTTTTGCTTAGAATATGTAGCCAACATGTATGCTTTGCAAATAAGTCTAGTCTAGATAAAAGAAGGACTGGGGACAATCTAGAACTAAGGAGAAAATTCCTGACAGTGAGAACAATTAACCAGTGGAACAACTTACCTTCAGAAGTTGTGAATGCTTCAACACTGGAGACTTTGAAGAAGAGACTGGACAGCCACTTGTCTGGAGTGGTATAGGTCCTCCTGCTTGAGCAGGGGGTTGGACCAGAAGATCTGAGAGATTCCTTCCAACTCTGTTATTCGGTTAGGGGTGACATGATTACAGCCTTCCAATATTTGAGGGCCTGCCACAAAGAAGAGGGTGGTCAACCTATTCTCCAAAGCACCTGAAGGCAGGAGAAGAAGCAATGGGTGGAAACTAATCAAGGAGAGAAGCAACTTAAAACTAAGGAGAAATTTCCTGACAGTGAGAACAATTAATCCGTGGAACAGAAGTTGTCTCCAGAAATCATGGATGCTTCAACACTAGAAGCTTTCAAGAAGAGGTTCAACAACCATTTATCTGAGATGATATAAGGTCCCCTGCCTTTGGCAGTGGGTTGGACTAGAAGACCTCTAAGGTTTCTTCCAACACTGCTCTACTGTATTCTGAGATCCATATTCAAAATAAGAAGGAATTTCCTGGCAGTGAGAACAATTAATCAGTGCCATGATTAATGTTTAGGCTTTTAAGAAGACATTGGACAAACGTTTGTCTGAAATGGTTTTGGATTTCCTGCCTGAACCGTGGGTTGGACTAGAAGACCTCCATGGTCCCTTCCAAATCTTGTTATTCTGATATTTGCAGAAAGTTGTTATCCTAACAAGACCACCAAGTGGATGAAGTCAAGACTTCTTTCTTTCTTTAGGCCTTGGCTAAGATATCTTGGCTAAATCTGGCCATTCTTTGCTTAAACCAACAAATAAGCAAACAAGTTCCTGGCTTTTCTCTCAGTTTGATGGTCTCCTGATCTAAAGGGATCTTTGCCAAATATTTCCAAGGGGAGGGGAAACCCTCAAAGAGATTTGAGCCCATTGTATTTATCTGACCATTATGCGAGCCATAAAGCATGCTGTTTCACATTGAAAACGTAAGCTCTTTTTTCCCCCTTTTTCTTTAATGTTTGCTGAGAGTATTTGTAATTGTTAGCAGGCCCAGATGTATCTGAATGTCAGCATGAAGCAAAAGAGTCTTGGCTGCGGCACACGGAACATAATTAGCTCAAAGCCCTCTGCGCTGAGTCGGTAGTGGAAGCAGAGACGAATAACAAAATAACAACCGCCAAAAAGGAAAGTGACAAAGGTTAACATCCATTGTTCGCATTGTTAAACTGTTTGGGGAAGATGAAAAGGAGGAAGAGAGTCTATGAAAGGTAGAGGACATTTGCAGATTCCCACAAACAAGGTCAGAAGCACCACATGGACATTCTTGTATCTAAACCATGTTCAATCAGAATGGAGCTGGAAGGGACCTTGGAGGTCTTCTAGTCCAACCCCTTGCTCAAGCAGAAGACCCGACACCATTTCAGACAAATGACTGTCCAGTCTCTTAAAAACCTCCAGTGATGGAGAGCACGTGATTTCGGAAAGCCAGCTGCTCCACTGGTTAATGGACCTCACTGTTTGAAAGTTTCTCCTTAATTCCAGGTTGCTTCTCTCTTTGATTAGTTTCCAAACATTGCCCTCTGGTGCTTTGGAGAATAATTTGACCCCGTCTTCTTTGTGGCAGCCCCTCAAATACTGGAATAGTGATATTATGTCACCCCTGGTCCTTCTTCTTTCTAGACCGGGGTGTCAAACTTAAGGCCCAGGGGCTGGAACTGGCCTGTGTGGTGTTTAGATCTGGCCCATAGGGCTGCCCTGAATACAGTGAAGGACCGGTCCACAGTCCCTCTTGCCAGTGAAAAATGGAGCTCGGGAGGGCTATGTGCAGTCCTCCCAAGCTCCATTTTCATTGGCAAAGGACATCAAGGAGTCGTCGCAGGTGAAAACAGAGCTCAGGGGCTCGTTTTCACTGGCAAAGAGCTCGAGTCACCACAGATGCCCCTGACACGAGTAACCTCAAGCTGGCCACACCCACCCTGGCCACGCCTACCCCAGCCCCCAGAAGTCAAACACAACCCCAATGTGGCCCTCAATGAAATCGAGTTTGACACCCCTGCTCTAGACTAGCCATAGCCATACTCTGCAACCATCCTTCATAGATCATCTTAGTTGCTTTGAACTTAAATTAAAATGTTAAATTGAACTGAATGCAGGAACTGGTTTAATTAAAAGAAGGCCTAGGGGAGGCATGATTGCAGTGTTCCAATATCTCAGGGGTTGCCACAAAGAAGAGGGAGTCAAACTATTCTCCAAGGCACCTGAGTGTAGAACAAGAAGCAATGGGTGGAAACTAATCAAGGAGAGAAGCAACTTAGAACTGAGGAGAAATTTCCTGACAGTTAAAACAATCAGTGGAAAACTTGCCTCCAGAAGTTGTGAATGCCCCAACACTGGAAGTCTTTAAGAAGGTGTTGGATAGCTATTTGTCTGGAACAGTATAGGGTTTCCTGCCTAGGCAGGGGGTTGGACTAGAAGACCTCCAAGATCCCTTCCAACTCTGCTATTGTATTGTATTGTATTGAAAGAAGAAGTGTCAGGGGGTGCCAAACTGAAAGGATTCTGATTACTCCGGTGTTAATCACAACTTTTAAGGACACAAATGCGGCCGGGGGGGGGGGGAGGAAATAGAAAGACTTGTGACTTTGTCCCTCTAGGGAGTAGAGAGATAGGAACCTCTGAGTACTCACTAACCTTTGAGAAATCCAATTTGATATTTTTCTTCCCTGCACCTTTGATTGGCATTAACACAATGTATGACTTTTGGGATACAAAACTTTGCATTGCTATTGAGCTAAATGAGTCACGTTGAGGGACTTTTCCACAATTATTTCTTCCCAGAAGAGTTAGTTAAACGAGCTGAAAAATTGCCAGCAGCGTCTTGAGGTACAAATACTTGAGGAGGGCCTTTGAAAATTCTACAACTGGACAATGTCTGTAGGAAGAAAAGATGTGCTGGAAAAATGGGTGATAGAAATGGGGAGAGATCGATATGCCCAAGGAACGGGACAGACATTGTTTATAAAACTGTGCATAATAGGGAAAAGTATGTAAAAAAAAAGATGTTTGGAAAATTATATATGATAACAAAAACTGCTTATTTGGGGGGGGGGGGTTCTTCATAGGCACATTCTGTTAGAACTGAAAATAAGCCACATTCATAATTCATAATTACTAACTGATGACCTGCGTTGACTAGGTACTTATAGAAGTTGAAGCATTTGTCTGACAGGGAGCCATTGTGAGGGACCTTCCTTTCCCCTACTCCCATGCCCATCATCCCAGCCCTCTCCCTTTCCCTTCTCATGAGTTCCTCTTTCCCGCCCTGTCTATGATCCTGGAATTTTGCCCCCAAACCATCAGGCCCATTGGTCCACTGGAGGGCAAACGTCACAGCTGACTTTCCAGAGGAAGCTGCAAAGGAACTGACATCACAACAGCCCAGGTTCTCCCTTCTTCCTCCCATGACATCATGAGCACTTGCCGCTCTAGGATGCTGCACTCGCTCTCCTTAATGGGCCAGGCATTCCAGAGTTATGCTGGAACACACACACACAGACAAACAAACATACCCAGGGGTATCTTACCCCCACCCCCAAAGTTTTTGTTTCCAGACAGTGAGTCGTCTGTGTACCAAGTTTGGTTTAAATTGGTCGAAGTGCTCCAGAGTTATGCTGGAACATTAAACAAACAAACAAACAAACAAACAAATAAACAGGAGGAGGAGGACAGACAGACATAAACAAACAATTTTCTACCATCTTCTGGAAGATGACCAATGCAGTGCATGAAATTCAAACAATAAAACAACAGTCAAAGCATGGATCAACCATAGCATGTGTCAAACAAGCTATTTATAGTAATCTTATTAATTTCTCTTCAGAAATAAGCCCAGTGAAATATTTAGTCTTGGATAAATAACAGCATCTGCATGGCAGCCTTCGTTTGAACTGATTCTTTGATTTTTTTTAAAAAAAATTCAGTTTCCCCAATTGATTTGTCTCAAATTTGTACTTGGAATTGTTGCCTACGATCTATGATGCCAAACAAACTCTTCAATGCTATGTTGAGATCTGACTTTCTTTTTTGAAATTTTACTTCCCCTGCATTAGAAGCTTCTCTTTTTTTCCCTTGCCCTCAGGATTCCTGAAAAAATAATTCCCAACCTTTCTTTGTAGTATTTTGAAGTTTACTTTGTTGTTGGAGAAAGTAGAGAACAACACTTGTGGTAGAGTTGGATTTGCCTTGTCATGGCTGCCTTCAGCGGTTTAGCTGTAATCATAATTCTATGACAAGAAGACAGAGAACTGCATTCAGAGATCCAAGATTTAGTAGTATGATCTTGAAGATCTTAGAATCATAGGGTGGGAAGGAATCTTGAGGTCCTCTAGTCAAACCTGCTGCCTAAGGCAGGAGATCCTATTGCATTCAAGACAAATGGTTGTCCCACGTCTTCTTGGAAACCTCCAATGATGGACCACCCACAACTTCTAGAGGCAAACCGTTCCTGGTCCACCCTTCACCAATTCCTCTATAGCAGAGTAATTGGGCCTGTCTGTAATTTCAGTTCTTCCTCAAGGAGAATTAATTATCTTTATTATAGTCCAAAACAGTGGTAGGTTTCAAATATTTTTAGAACCTCTTCTGTAGGTGTGGTCTGCTTTGTGGGATTGGTTTGCCAGCCATGTGACTGGGTGGGAGTGGCTTGCCAGCCATGTGACTGGGTAGATGTGGCCAACTTGTAAAATGTGGTGAAACTACTTAACAACGCTCTTGCTTAGCAACCAAAATGTTGGCTCAGAAACTCTGGCATTTGAAGCAGGCAAGTCGTAAAGCTGTCAGGTTACAAGACCCTTGCACCCCTAACCCTTTAGGGAAAAAAAACCCCAGGGGTGTTCAAACTTGGCAGCTTTAAGACCTGTGGACTTCAACTCCCAGAATCCCTCCTCCAGTCATGTTGGCTCAGGAACTCTGGCATTGAAGTGTGCAAGTCTTAAAGCTGTCAAGTTACAAGACCCTTGCACCCCTAACCCTTTAGAAAAAAAAACCAGAGGTGTTCCATCTTGGCAGCTTTAAGACTTGTAGACTTCAACTCCCAGAATTTCTCCCCTCGCTCTTCATCTTGATGATGTGTGGACGGGCGGGGAGAGGGAGCTGGAACCGGTTCTAAATGGCACTGTAGATTTGTGGAACCTCTTCTATAGAAGAGGCTAGAACTGGCAGGAACCCACCCCTGGTCCAAAACTAATACTAGGAAAGATACAATGAACATTACAATCCAAAGTATAATTCCAAAGTATAAGAACAGTATAACATAATGTACATCTGTTTCCAGATCTGATGGCCTAGATTTAATTGATAAAGCACTTAGCAATTAAAGAGGTGGAGAGGAAAACTAACACAGAAATCAAATATAGCAAACCATGAAATTCCTGGGAAGGAGAAGCTCCATAACGGTGGTGACAGTGGCTCATGAGTGTACATATATCTTGAATGCAGAAAAGATAAAAGGAACACAAGTGGGGAGGACTGGAAAGGTGAAGAGATTTGCATGTTGATTTCCAATTACTGTCTCCCTCCACCAATACTCACCGAGGTCTCAGTTCTGCTAAGTCAACAGGGCTTATGAAAATCAAGTGGTTCTCTGCAGAGTTAATAGCGTCATTTCCAGGAGTCATAATCTGAGAAATCTGTACTCATTTCTCTCATCTCTCTTTGGCTTGACAGTGATTTATGAAGTAGAAAACAAGACAGCTTCATTTTCATAAGGCTGCCTGGACATGTAGGACAGCGAGGAAAATTTGGCGAGGTTGTTGTGACTGAGCTGCTGAAACAAACATGACATAAAAGTCAATACAACCGCAGCATCCGGTCCTTGTATTACGGAAGGCTTGCTTTGCGCTGGTAGAGTTACATGACAGCCAAAAACCTGAGCAATCAAATAATGGTTGGCGTCTTTGCTAATTGCAGGGCCTCCAGCTTTCTCATAAGAGGGATTTTGGATGCTTTGGAACTGCCAAGCAGCCTGTCAGCCTTTCCAATCTGGGTTTCATGGCAAAAAAAGAGACAAAGTCTGTTTCGTTTGCAAGATGAAGCTTCTATTTGTGCCCTGGTTTTTAAATAGCAGGATAACAGGGTTGGGAGGGACCTTGGAGGTCTTCTAGTCCAACCCCCTGCTCAAGCAGGAGACCCTATAGCATTCCAGACAAGTGTCTGTCCAGTCCCTTCTTAAAAGTCTCCAGTGATGGAGCCTACACAACTTCTGGAGGCAAGTCATTCCACTGGTTAATTGTTCTCATTGTCAGGAGGTTTCTCCTTAGTTACAGGTTGCTTTTTTACCTTTGAATTTTTTTCCATCCATTGTTTCTTGTCCTGCCTTCAGGTGCTTTGGAGAATAGGTTGACCCGCCTCTTCTTTGTGGCAGGCCCTCAAATATTGGAACACTGCTATAATATCACCCCAGTCCTTCTTTTCTCTAGACTGGCCATACCCAAATCCTACATATGCTTTAGCCTATTTTGGTTGGTCTTCTTTGCAGTCTTTCCATAACTTTCAACATCTTTTTAATAGGTAGGTAGGTAGGTAGGTAGGTAGGTAGGTGGGTGGGTGGGTGGGTGGGTGGGTGGATGGATGGATGGATGGATGGATGGGTGGGTGGGTGGATGGAAGGATGGAGAGCAAGAAAGAGAGATACAGAGAGGGGAGGGGGAGGGAGAGGAAGGGAGGGAGGGAGCGAGAGAGAGGGAGAGGGAGAGAGAGATCTTTCCTTGCAATTAATCCACAATAATGGTGAATTCATCCACAATAATAATTACAGCTTAATTGATCAAAATAAAGATAAAGCTTTTGTCATGCCAGCAAGACACTGAAATGCCTGATGAAACAAAACAGGGGAAAAGTTGATGGAATATTCTTTTTTAAAAAGTAGGTAGAACTTTGCGAGATAGTTTAACATTGTCTGTCAGGCTCAACCAGCACTTGAATAAGTCAGAAAGCTCCTCTGCAAATACCCCTTCTGACATTTCCAGCAATTGACTAGAATTATTGGAGGAAGATGCTTTGCATGGACATGATCCTCTTCTGGCTATTTTAAAGGCTCTCTGAATAGGCAAAGTGTCATCTTTGCATTGGCCTAGGAAGCTCTGCTTTTGCTATTCCTATTTCACAAAAGAGTCCTGGGGGATCCCTTTGGCTCAAGCCTTCATCAAAGCAAAGACACACGCAAACACACAGCATCCCTCAAGATCCGCACAACCCTCGTAGATAGAAATCGGCCTGGGAAAAGGAAAAGAGCAACAAGGGCTCTCCATCCTGGAACAACTCCCATCACTGGAGGTTGTTAAGAAGAGATTGAATGGCCATTTGTCTGGAATGGGATGTTATAGGGTGGTGGTGGCGAACTTATGACACATGTGCCACAAGCAGCACGCCTAGCCATCCCGTGTGGGATGCGCAGCCTCGCTGGCTTCTCTTCCTCGTTTCTGTGCACACACACACACCAGTCAGCTGGCGTTTGTGTGTGTGTGAGCACCAAAACCCAGAAGAGCAGTGTTCCAATGCGCATGCACGCGCTGGCACCCAAACTTTTGGGGCTTTGTCGCACGCATCCGTGACAGCCAGCTGTTTGTTGGGCACCCACTCACACCGGAAAGCAGTAGTTTGGCTGCCAGCACATGCATGTGTGCTGGAACGCTGCTCTTCTGTGTTTCAGCTTTCCCCCACGCGAAGGCCGGTGAGGCCTTGCAGTCCAGGTGGGACTGTTTTGCGTGCCAAATTGGGGCAGGATGAAGCAAAAGGTTAGCCATCACTGGTATAGGGTCTTCTGCTTGAGCATGGGGCTGGATTAGAAGACCTCTGAGGCCCCTTCCAACTGTGTTATTCTTTTTTTAAAAAAAGATTTTATTTTATTTTTTATTCTCTTACATACAATTGTAAGTATACATTCACATAGTTATTCTTCTTTACATTTGTCATTCTGGTACATTTATTATTCCATTTAAAAGATTGTGATATACAGTTTGGGTTGCTTTGTTTAGCATCCCATCTGCCTGTTTTAACACCACCTTATTTTCCCTTTCTTTTCTCCCTCCCTTCTCTACTTTCTTTCTTCCTCCTCTCCTTCCCCTTCCTTCTTCCCTTACTTCTCCCCTATTCCTATTCTTTCTCTTCCCTTCCTACCCTCTCTCCTTCTCTTTCCCTCCCTTCCACCCTCCTTTCCTTCCCTATTTCTTCCTTCCCTCTTCTTCCTCTCGTCCTCTCCTCCTCTCTCCCTTTCTTCTGTTGTTATAGGTGTCACTTTCAAATCTCAATTTATGTTTTCTTGGGATGGTATTTCCACAAACCCAAGTATAGTTTAATATCATTTCTTATTCTCCTTCCTTTGCTAATCTATCCTAACTATGTTCCAACTCTGTTATTCTATTAACAAGAAACATCAATCATAAGAAAACTTCTCAAATTGTCAATATCTAAAACATACAAATAACAGTGTAAGCATCATTCTCAAACTTTTTTAAAAAGAAAGACCTTAAGCGTCCTTAACACTGGATGAGAGCAAAAAAGGAATGGAGTGGTGGGAAATAGCATTCCATAATTGCCTAACTTTTCTTGAAGCCCACCTTAAGGGCTCCTTTTCTTGCTCAAGAGCATATGAGACCCATTGGGAACAAAAGGAAAAATAAATAAATCTGTGCGTAGCATAAGTCAAGGCATCAGCAGATATCCCTCTGAACCAAACACTGGGCTGTGATAGTCCAAACATAAGGATCAGAATGTCCATTAAATCTCCTGCATAACGCAAACAGAGACCGGGGTCCATTCCAAATATGAAGATCTTCGGTTGGCACTTGTTTGTTTCCAGCATGAAGGTAAGAAGTGTGATGGATAGAAGAGATTATTTTTCTAGGCAAGAATGCGGCGAGGGTGATTATGAAAGCCATAACCTTGTGAATGTTGGTATGACACATGAAAAGGAACTTTTAAGAAAACCGGTACATGCCTATGCTCTCTCTTTGGGAAGGAAGCCAAGGGTGAGTTCACCCTTTACAGAAGGGTTACTTAATGAAATCCTTTGGGGATGCCATGAAATTAACCAGGGCTCTTGTGGCAGATGTGTTACATGGCATCCAAGCCAATGGGATCTCTTTTGTTTCAAGCTTTGATGAGTAAAAAAAAAAAAACCAAGTAAGGGCCCTTGCTTCAATAAGAGAGAAACTCGAGAGACCACCTTCTGCCGATTACCTCCCTCCGACCGATTAGATCGCACAGACTGGGCCTCCTCCGAATTCCATCTGCCAGTCAATGTCGACTGGCGACTACACGGAGGAGAGCCTTCTCTGTTGCAGCTCCGACCCTCTGGAACGACCACCCCGTTGAGATTCGCACCCTCACCACCATCCAGACCTTCCGCACGGCCCTTAAGACCTGGCTATCCCATCAGGCCTGGGGATAGGTTCTCAATTTACCCGCCCAAATGTTGACTGTTGAATGCAAGTTGTGTTTTATTAATTTAATTTTGCTCACATATTGTTTGTTTTTGGTATTGCACCCCCTTCCCTATGATTGTAAGCCGCCCTGAGTCCCCTCAGGGAAAAGGGCGGCCTATAAATCCTAATAAAATGTCTATTAAAAAAAAAGTCTATTAAACTCTCAGCCTAACTATGTTTTTATACATATTTACTTGTTAATCAATAAAGAGGAATGGGCCCATTATTTTGATTAAAAAGCATTGTAGGGCAGAGTTCTCCATGGGGGAATCCAGAAAGTCAAGATGGTGGCTCTCACCCACCCAATCAAATCACCCAATCATTTTGGAACTTTGGGGTAGAGCTGAGAGGGTGGAGTTTAACACATCATAGGTTTAGACTCGTGGCGGTCCCACAGGTCCAACCCTTCCTGAATTCCATTAACCATTAGGTAAAGGTAAAGGTTCCCCTCGCACATATGTGGGAATTTGAACTGCCGAACTGCCAACCTTTCTGATCGACAAGTTCAGCATCTTAGCCACTGAGCCACTGCGTCCCTTTTTTACACCATAATTGCTTCTCCCCTTTTCTGTTTCTGCTTTCTCCTTCCCTCCCTTAACAATTATAAACCAATATTACCAGTGCTAAACAGAGAACAATTGTACTAAAAGCAGAGAGTTATGGATGGAGTACGTTTCACTCCCTAGAATTAAATACATCCTAATGGGCCCTCCAGCTATGCTCAGAAATGTATACAATAGTCTAATACTCTGTTTATTAGAATCGACGGTTACCAAGGTGGCATTTGGTTCCCGAACTTCACATTTACATACCTTTGAGGTGATAAGGTTGAATGGACAGGGCACGCAGCAAATGAGAATGCAGCTCGTTCTCTGTGACCTTTGACCCCATGTATGTAACATGAAAAGACCCTTAGCAATATCAGGATTTTTTTTTAAAAAAAAGAAAGAAATACAAGGAGGGAGGGAGACTCAATTCTGCAGCATCGAGACAAACACCCACTAATGTTGCCCGTGCAGCTATTAATGATATTGTTTCCAAAATCCCCCCTTAAAATGGTCGCCCAGCCTAACTACGTATTTATACATATTTACTTGTTAATCAATAAAGAGAAATGGGCCCATTATTTTGATTAAAACGCTCCCACGTCCCCCCCACTCCTCAGGCAATAAAATAATGGAGGAACAAATCCACTCCGCTCCGAAGAGTCACTTGACTAGCGAACTTCAAAGCAGGGTTGTAGGGTGAGATAACGCCTTCCTCTCCCCTTTGGGATGATCTACGGTATTTTTCAGGCTGTTGGAAACAGCAGACACATTAAGAAAATAGTGCTAATGATATTAAAGTACTCGGCAAGACTCGGTGCTAAGCACTGACAAAGCTGTCAGCTTCATAATGGAAGAGGCTATTGTGGGGCTCCACAGAACGGAAGAAAGAAAAAAGAAAGAAAGAAAGAAAGGGAGGGAGGAGGAAAAAAATGGACCTCGATCCCATTTTGGCTCAATCTCCTAATAATGGTGCTGCCATAAATTCTGGCTGGCAATGGGAGAGAGCCATGGCTTCTCACCCCTATGTGAAGACATGATAAATATAAAAGAAAATGGCTGTCAGTTTTGGCGCCTGAACCTTATTACAAAGTCTTAATCTTACTGGCCTCAGCACCTTTTATCACCGCCTTGTTATGAGCTGATAGCTTTTTTATTTGCTGGAAGATGGAAGATGTGTCATTTTATGTCCTTTTATATAGCCACGGCTCTGTCCTTTTGTGGGGGAGGGGATAATATATATATATATATATATATATATATATATATATATATATATATATATATATATATATATATATATATATATATATATATATATATATATATATATATATATATATATGTTTGTTTATTACAGCAACCGAATTAAATGCACATGCGCTCAGAAGAGACATCCACTAAGCGTGTTTTAGCAAAGGTTGGAATGAAGTGGCCTCAAATTGTTATGACTGTGAAAACATCCTCCTGTCCTTCTCCGGGCCAATAGCCTATGTGGGTTGCCACAGCCGTTATAAATATAATTTGGGTTATTTATTGTTTGGTTTCCTCTATAGATTTTTCCTCCAGAACCAAGGTCGAGAAGATGCTTTATGCTTCACTTGTCTCTCAGTCCCAGCAATGTCTCTGAAGGCAAGGAGGCCTCTTCAAACACAAGTTTGACTTCCTGCTGAGCCCAAGTTCAATCGAGTTGAACTTCTCCTGAATCCTGGATGAAGGATCTCACAATTATCTAAATATTATTCCTCAGCTTCACCACGGACTTCCTATTGTCTTCGTTTATGGCCATTTCAAGCCTGAAAACCTCTTAAAACTATGACCCTGGCATGACCTTCAGCTTTAAAGCCGATCTGTGCTTTTGCATAAAATGAGTCTGGGAGGTTCAAGCATTCCAACTTGCAGATTGCTCGATGGCTCCTGATCTGACATTCAAATGCGTCCTTAGATAAAAACAGGCCTCCGCGTAAATGCTCACAACTCTCCCTGCACGAGGTAATTGAGTTTGCGGTGGAAACACGTTGCCCTTTGTGATATATTTGTCTGTTAAACGCAAGGAGCTTTTTTGTGATGAATTTTAAGAACTGTGGTTTTATGGAGAATGATTTGATGATGAGCTTGAAGAACTAGGACAAATTTTTGCAAGACGATCTGCAGAAGGTTTTAGGGGCTAATCCAAAAGAGAGACAGATCAACGTATAAGATGGGGCTACATGTGTCAGGGTCTCCAAATAACGAAAGAAGACTCAGAGGCTTGAGTTTCCTCAAAGTTCCATTTTATGAGAGATGTCATATTGGCACATCTGGGAAAACCCGTATCTGAAAGCTTCCAGGTTTTCCCCACCCAAACAAAAGTCCAAGTCTCTGCCCAGCACCCACATGTCCATCACATGGTCCAATCAGGCACCGTTCCAACTGGAGATGCCTCTCAGTCACACCTCTACAAGTGCAGGGCAAGATATCCTTAACTCCCCGAGAAAGGAATGTTATTTAGACTATATATCTCCCATACCCATATAATCCTCCCTCCCATTTTCCCACAGCAGTAAATGTGGCAGGCCTGAAGGCCCAATGCAAAAGATGGCTGCCAGGCCTGACAACATGAATCTTTCAACCGAAACATCTACACGGACTACTGAAAGTCCACTTAGAATAATCTCTACTCCAAAGATTGTATCTTTGTTGACTCCCAACTTCCTAGAGGAAAAGCCTGGTTTTTTTTTAATGTAAGAAAATGAGGGATGACCAAGGCTGAAGCTCAGCTCCTTTCTTAGCAAAAGCATACATTTTTGTTTCCCCAGACATAGCAGAAGAAAAAAATCCTGAGGTGGTTCTTTTTAAATGGAAACAAAATGGTTAAATCCAACCTTCAAGCAGTTTGAGGTCTAAGAATGCTTAAAGGGAAAGGTTCCCCTCGCACATATGTGCCAGTCGTTCCCAACTTTAGGGGGCAGTGATCATCTCCGTTTCAAAGCCGAAGAGCCAGTGCTGTCCGAAGACCCCTCCATGGCCATGTGGTCGGCAAGACTAAACGCTGAAGGCGCACAGAACACTTTTACCTTACCACCAAAGGTGGTTCCTATTTTCCTACTTGCATTTTTATGTGCTTTTGAACTGCTAGGTTGGCAGAAACTGGGACAAGTAACGGGAGCTCACTCCATTACGCGGTGCTAGGGATTCCAACTGCCGACCTTTCTGATCGACAAACTCAGCGTCTTAGCCACTGAGCCACCCTTAAGAATGCTTAGCTCATTTCAAAAAACCTAGTTACTAAAAAAAAATAAAAATTATGACACTGAAGGAAAGTCTTTTTACTCCCTTACTTCACCCAGCAGACACATTCAACTGCTTGTGCAAAACACTTAACAACAAAGTTTCGATTCAATTCAATCCTCAACTGAATTTGGTGGGCCTGGATTGTGAGAATCTTGTCCAAATCTTCTTCCTTTTCTTAGTGAAATGTTTGGATATTAACTTCCCAATATCTCAAAAGCTCTTTATAAAGGATGGATAAATAGTAAAAGTAAAAAAAGTAAAAAGTTGGGGGAAAGGAAAACTGACAGCTACATCTTTTTTTTTAAAGAATCCCACAATAGTAATAGAGCATTTTCCCCCAAGATATATAATATTGGGCTGCGTTGGTTTCAAGCTGTGGCTAGTAATACCACTCTTGTTTTTCCTGCTGAAATAATAACAGTAACAATTATTTTTTATACAGCCTCTAGTAACCAGATACTCTGGAGCCTACTGTGCGTGTGATCTCATGGTGTACCTCTTCCATCTTTCCTCTTATTAAACCATCATGCTGGTAGTAATTGGACAGATTCTAAAGAATTGCCTTTTCTGTCTTTATCTTCTTTTAAAAAAGGATGTGCATCTTTAGGGGACTGTGAATTGTTCTTGATTTTTTTTTTTAGGTGAGGTGGAAGATTTTAAAAAGGCCAAGGCATAAATATTTAGGTATATCACACCTTTATTATTTTTGCGAATAGAAAGGCAGCGAATATATCCAACACACCTCCTGTTTTCCTATTTTCCCCACAACAACCCTGTGAGGTAGATTGGGCCGAGAGAGAGGGACTGGCCCAAAGTCATCCAGCTGGCTTTCATGGCTAAGGCAGGACTAGAAGCCCTGTCACAGAAGTGAGTATACCCCCTCACATTTTGTAAATATTTTAAGTTTATCTTTTCATGTGATAACACTGAAGAAATGTCCCTTGGCTACAATGTAAAGTAGTGACTATGCAGCTTGTATAACAGTATAAATGTACTGTTCCCTCAAAATAAGTGCAACACACAGCCATTAATGTCTTGTCACGTGAAAAGATATACTTAAATATTTACAAAATGTGAGGGGGTGTACTCACTTCTGTGATATACTGTAGTTATTCCTTGGCTTACAATAGTTCATTAAGTGACCATTTGAAGTTACAATGGCACTGGAAAAAGTGGCTTATGATCCTTTTTCACATTTACGACCATTGCGGCCGCACCCGTGGTCATGTGCTCAAAATTTTGATGCTTGGCAACTAACTCACATTTACGATGGATGCAGTAAAAACTGGGGATCAGTTTTTGAGACCTTCTGACAAGCAAAGTCAATGGGGAAACATTCAGTTCGCAACCGTGTCACTAACTTAACAACTTGCAGTGATTCATTTAACAACTGTAGCAAGAAAGGTGGTAAAATGGGACAAAACTCACTTAAATATCTCATTTAGCAATGGAAATTGTAGGCTCAATTGTGGTCATAAATCGAGGAATACTGCTATACACCTTAGGCATACTCATCCACAAGCACACATTTAATTCTATCTCAATCAAATCAAATGCATTTGTTGTTGCATCTTCTGTTTTAAATACAATTCCCTCTTTGTCCAGTTTAAAATTACAATTTAGTGCCATTCCGGGCATTTTGATATAGAGAGTCATGCCTTAGGGTCATTCCCGCCCCCCATCAAGTTGAATTTTCCATGGAGTTAACTTTGAATTATTAACCTAAACTCAATTAAAGCTATCCACTGCCACCAAATAAAACACACAGAAACAGACACACACACACACACTACCTAAAGAATGTTAAATTTGCAAGGCAATACATTTAGAAAATTTTAGAAAATAAGTCAGCTAAATGTTGGAAGTGCCACCAGATACCTGGGTTTTATTACCATATGTGGTGGACATATGTAGAAGCAAAAAAAAAAAAAAAACCTGGATAAAAATACATACATGGTTGGAAAAGATGATAAAACAGTACATTGATTTAAAGCCCAAAATATTTCTTTAGGGGATTTTACCTGAAATCTATAGTAAAGAGAATACATATCTAATTTATTCATGTATTAACTGCATCTAGAATAGTATTTGCACAACACTGGAAAAGTGAAGTGATTCCTACTGATGAGAAGGTGATTGGGAAAATATTAGAATGTGCAGAAATGAATAGATTAACTTTGGCAATTAAGGAGAAAGAACAAACTGAATATTATACAAGATGGGAATTATTTTATCAAAGATTAGAGAATAAAAATGGAAGTTGGAAATAAAAGAAGATTAAATAATGGTAGAAAATATGTTAAGATAGAAATATAAACAATAAACCAATTTCATTATATTTATTTTGTACAATGACAATAAAGACTATACTAATATGATAATTGTTAGCATTATGATGAGGACTATTATGTTTAATGTAATTATTACATTTTATTAGAAGACACGTTAAGAGGGGAAAATGAACATGTTTACTCTGTTTAACTATACAATATACTATAATTCTAAGATTAGAAAATTAATATCAGTGTAAACGATGTTGTAAATTTTGATGGTTATTACACCGATATATTTGTACCCAGACAACACACTGTTTAAGGATAGATAGAATGTTTATATTAAAAAAATTATTTTTATTAAAAATAAAAGTTTAGGAAATTTTAGATGGAAAAGGAAGATTAGTGAGCCTGAAATAACTTTTCATGTGGCACCACCCTTCCTAGGATTATATGTCTGTCTACCAAATAACATTTTACTAATGTTCTTTTAATTGAATGGGCTGTGAGTAATATAAATTTGAAAGTGTCAGGCGAGGGAGAGAAAGAAATGACAACCTTGGTTTAGCTTCCTTCCTTCCTTCTTTCTTTCTTCCGGCAATCTTTTGTGTGGCTCCCTTGGATCAAACTTCGCTCCATCAGAGTGTTTTCCTCCCATCGAGGGTGGAGGGATGAAGGTTATTCATTGTCACCCAGTTGTTATGCTAAGATGTCAGAAAGTCTCCAATAAATGGTTTACATGAGAAATTGCTTTGCCCTGCATCCTTGGGGAGGAAAAGGAAAAAAAAGGGGGGGGGGGAGAAAGAAAGAAAAAGTTGTTGCCCTTTACTGGAAAAGTTAACATCATAAAGTGAAGGCTGCCTCCGACCCAGTGGGAATGACATTACAGATTAAGAACTCTTTAAATTATGTGTTTAGTTTAGAATCAAGGAGACAGGATTATGTGAGATAAAGTCATCCTAACAAGAGTTGGAAGAGAAACAGGATTATTATTATCTTTTGCCACATTTTATCACCTTTCTTGCCATAGTTGTGAATAGCTGCAGCTGTTAAATTAGTAACATGCGTGTTAAGTTCTTTGTTGTTTGTTGTTTGTTGTTTGATGGTTGTTGTTGTTGTTCTTCATCATCATCATCATCATCATCATCATCATCATCATCATCATCATCATCATCATCATATAAAAAATGCTGTTTGGCTCTGGAGCGCCTGGAGCAATTTCAACCAAACTTCATACACAACGACTTACCCTCTGGAAACAAATACTGGGGGGGGGGGGATAATAGACCGTGTCTGTCTGTCTGTTTGTCTGTCTGTCTGTCTGTGGGTGGGTGTGTAGGTGTTCCAGCATCACTCTGAAAAACCTGGCCCATTAAGAAGAGCGAATGTGGCATCCTAGAGTGGCAATTGTTTGTGATGTCAGTTCCTTTGCAACTTCCTCTGGAAAACCAGCTGTGATGTTCACCCTCTAGTGCACCAATGGGAAAGCACCTGATGGATTTGGGGCAAAGTGCCAGGATTGTAGACAGGGTGGGAAAGAGGAGCGCATGGGAGGGGGAAAGGAGAGGGCAGGGATGGTGGGCCTGGGAGTAGGGGGAAGAAAGGCCCTCTCAATGGTTCCCTGCCAGACAAACACTTTGACATCTATAAATATCCTAGCAACCTTGGGTTATCAGCTAATATAAGATAAAAACACTTCCTAACAAGAGTTGGAAGAGAAACCTGAGATTTCAGGTTCAGTAGAAAGCGCTAGCTGAAGCTAAACAAAAAGAATGAGAGAGGAACCCCGAGAAAAAAATAGGGAAAGTACCAATTGTGTTATCAAAGGTAGTTGGCTGAAAAGAAACAGAAAAGAAAATTCATCTTTGATGCAATAACAAATTAAAACCAATTTGATGATGGTAAGAGATTAGTTACCTAAAATAACCAAAGTGTGGAGCTGTTTTGTTACTTGGTATTTGATTTACAGATTTCGTTGGCAAGATTGACTTTTTGAAAGTGGAAGATTGACTTCTGACAATGCCTTTGAATGGGTTGGGACTATTTTTTTTGGATGGTTCTGACATTTGCAGAAACAGGTTTCTACGCATCAATTTGGAAATCTAAATCAAATCAGTTAGGATATCCAAATTGAATTGGACCAATTTTCTTAATCAAAACAAGTTGTAAAATCAAATTGAATCAACTGGCGATCATGCCTAGGGGCTGTGAATTACTACAGTAATTACTACAAATTACTACCACCATCCCTCCCAAAATGCTGCTTTGATAACTGCATCCAGTTTTGGTCATCACATTACAAAAAAAAACGTGGAGACTTTGGAAAAAGTGCAAAGAAGAGCAACTAAGATAATTAAAGGCCTGGAGACTAAAATATATGAAAAATGATTGCAGGATTTGGATTTGGCTAGTCTAGAGAAAAGAATTACTAGGTCTTCCAGTACTTGAGGGGCTGCCACAAAGAAGAGGGGGTCAAATTATTATTCAAAGCACCACAAAGCAGGACAAGAAACAATGGATAGAAACTAATTAAGGAGAGAAGCAACCTGGAATTAAGGAGAAACTTCCTAACAGTGAGGACAATCAAGCAGTAGAACAGCTGGCCTTCAGATCTTGTGGGTGCTTCATCACTAGAGGTTTTTAAGAAGAGACTGGACTCCTTGATTAGTTTCCATCCATTGCTTCTTGTCTGGTGCTTTGGAAAATAACTTGAACCCCTCCCCTTTGGAGCAAATATTGGAATACAGCCCCCTGATCCTTTAACTCTTATATGGTGCCAAGTTGCCTTGATTCTTAGTAGTTCAGAGTCTTGTGTATATGCAGCATGAAATAAACTTCGAACATAGAAAAAATAAGGGTGGAAGGAATCTTGGAGGTCTTCTAGTCCAACCCCCTGGTCATAGCAGGAGATCCTATTCCATTCTGGGTTTTCTTTGGGCTTGATGGGATAGATACACATGATCATAGAAGGAATAACAGAATGAGTTGAAAGGGACCGCAGAGGTTCTCCAATCCATATACATATACACATACACAAGACTCTGGACTACAGAATAACAGAGTTGGAAAGGATCTTGGAAATCTTCTACTCCAACCCCCTGCTCAAACAGCAGATCCTATATCCATGATGGCGAACCTATGGCACATGTGCTAGAGGTGGCCCGCAAAGCCCTCTCTGTGGGCATGTGCACAATCGCCCCAGCTCAGCCAGCTGGTCGTTGGGTTTCTGACACATGCATACTCACCGGTCAGCTGGTTCAGGGGTGAAATTCAGCAGGTTCTGGCAGGTTCTGAAGAACGGTAGTGTAAATTTTGAGTAGATCGGAAAACCGGCAAATACTACCTCTGGCTGGGCTGGCCCCAGAGTGGACTGGGAATGGAGATTTTGCAGTATCCTTCCCCCGCCACATCCACCAAGTCACGCCCACAGAACCAGTAGTTAAATCAATTTGAATTTCACCACTGAGCTGGTTGTTGGGTTTCCAGCACTCTGGCACACATGCACCTTCTGATTTTGGCACTCTGTGTCTAAAGGTTTTGCCATCACTGCCCTATATCACTCTAAACAAGTGGCTGCTCATTCTCATCTTAAAGGTCTCCAGTGTTGGAGTATTCCCAGCTTCCAGAGGCAAGCTGTACTACTGGTTTCTTCTCACTGTTAGGAAATTTCTTCTTAGTTCTAGGTTGGTTTTCCCTTGATTCGTTTCTATCTTTGCAGTACTTTTGAAGTCTATCCTGGGTCCTGACTTCTTGCACCAGATACTCTTAGTGGGATATGTTTGCATTCTGCAAGTGTTATTTTTGTGTGAAATGTAAACTGTTCTATCATGTCAATAATCATCTCAAAAATGAAGCATCCTTGGCTTATTGTAAATCTCTATTTATTACTAATCTTCCATGCATTTTCAAATGTACAACCCACATTAATGGCATTACCTTTTTCTTTTATAATTAAATAAAATTTCCCCTTGCACATACGTGCTAGTCATTCCCAACTCTAAGGGGTGGTGCTCATCTCCATTTCAAAGCCAAAGAGCCAGCACTGTCCGAATACGTTCTCCGTGGTCATGTGGCCAGCATGACTCAACATTGAAGGCACACGGAGAGCTGTTACCTTCCCACTAAAGGTGTTTCCTATTTTTCTACTTTTTTTACGTACTTTTGAACTGCTAGGTTGACAGAAACTGGGACAAGTAACGGAAGCTCACTCCGTTACGCGGCGCTAGGGATTCGAACTGGCGAACTGCCAACCTTTCTGATCGACAAGCTCAGCATCTTAGCCATTGAGCCACCATGTCCCTCTTTTAAAATTAGAACCCCTGATAAATATTTCCTTGATTTAAACTTTGGAAAGTTTCCATATAATACTTCTGCTTCCCATCTTTTTTCCCAGCCATTTTATGTTTTCATTTCACCTTTAGTCAATTCCCTTTCATTTCTTCTCACCACGCTTCATGGTGATTGTTTATTTCATCATTCCAGACTGATGTCCCCCAGCACTGTAAATGCCATCTGAGGAATGCTCAAGATGTTGCTCTGGTTGTCAGAAATTGTGAAGGTATCTGACTTTGTGGATATTTGTTTCAGGCTTTCCTTGTAGAGGTGGATCTTTTGCTGATATTGTGGCAACAAAACAAAACAGTAGGGTATTTTTTACATTCAAAGTGCAAATGATTCCATGAATCAAGTTATTTGGATATTTTCACAAATTTTCTATCTATGGCACAGCTTAAGTAGCTGCCAAGAGCCAAGGTGGCGCAGTGGTTAAATGCAGCACTGCAGGCTACTGCTAGATCAGCAGTTCAGCGGTTCAAATCTCACCGGCTCAGGGTTGACTCAGCCTTCCATCCTTCCGAGGTGGGTAAAATGAGGACCCAGATTGTTGGGGGCAATATGCTGACTCTCTGTAAACCGCTTAGAGAGGGCTGAAAGCCCTATGAAGCGGTATATAAGTCTACTGCTATTAAGTAGCACTTTTACACCTGATGCAAAGGTCAAAAGGCTAATCATCTTTCTATCCTAAATGCTTCCCTTTCCTGCTAAGTAAAACATTTGAACCTTCAGTAAGGATGGGTAACCGATAGATAGCTGGTCCATTCATTTGTTTGATGGTGGCAACTACTTTTAGTTCAGGGAATCCTTCTAATGATTTTTTTAAATATATCCTTCCACTTTCCTTTCCTTTCTTTTCCTTTCCTTTCTTTCCTTTCCTTCCTTTCTTTTCTTTTTTTCCTTCCCTTCCTCTTTCCTTTCCTTTCCTTCCTTTCTTTTCCCTTCCCATCCCATCCTTTCCTTTCTTCCACCTTACCTTTCCTTTCTTTCCTTTCCTTCCCATCCTTTTCTTTCCTTCCTTTCCTTTCCTTTCTTTTCCTTTCCTTCCCATCCTTTTTTTCCTCTCCTTCCTTTCCTTTCTTTTCTTTCTTTTCTTTTCCTTTCCTTTCTTTTCCTTTCCTTCCCATCCTTTTCTTTCCTTTCTTTCCTTTCCTTTCTTTTCCTTTCCTTTCCTTCCTCTTTCCTTTCCTTTCCTTTCCTTCCTTTCCTTTCCCTTCCCATCCCATCCTTTCCTTTCTTCCACCTTTCCTTTCCTTTCCTTTCCTTTCACATCATAATTATGAACCAGCTGTCAAGCATCTGAATTTTGATCCCACGATCCTGGGGATGCTGAAAAGCTCATAATTGTGAAAAACAGTCATCATCACCTTTGTCAGTGCCATTGTAACTTTGAAAGGGCACTAAATGAACTATTGTAATTCAAGGACCACCTGTAGCCCTTTCCTGTAACTCTGCCTCCTCTCCAGCAGTTCTCCTGTTCATTTCACCGTGATGCATAAGCAAATTTCTTTCAAATTTCTGTTGCCCAAAACAAAAGCAAGCCAATAAGAATTATCTGATTGGAATTGTTAAAACCCTCTAAAAGATGATTAATAGCAGAAATCCATCCAATTTGTATCAATGGCACTATGCAGGGACAGCTATGTTTTGCATTTTAGATATTAGCCATGCTTCTACTCATCCCCAAAACTCAAAAAATATGAAGTAAACAAACCACACATGGGTAGGCAGCAGGAAGTAGAATAATCAACTGTAGGAGGTTTTGTCTTTTGTCTCCCCTTGTCCTTCCAAGTCCTTCTATCGCGCGGGGGGGGGGGGGATTGCTCTCCTGTGAATGGACATTTCCCATATTCTCTTAATCAGCGTATGCAGCGTACCATCAAGCTTATCATTGTGCAGGTAATAGCTGCCCCAGAAAGGAGGACAAAGCTGGTGTTCTTCTGAAAGCTAGCTGAACATTTGACCACCTCCGAGACATGGTGAAGAAAACCACCTCCCCTCATGCACGATGTAACATGTCACTGAGGTTCATTTTATCCTACGTTAAGAGCATGTTAACTCTCTCTTCCTAGAGTTTGATTAGATTAGATTAACAGAGTTGGAAGGGATCTTGGAGGTCATCTAGTTCAACCCCTTGCCCAAGCAGGAGATCCTGTACCATTTCTGACAAATGGCAGTCCAGTCTCCCCTTGAAAGTTTCCAGGGATGAAGCTCCCACAACTTCTGAAGGCAACTTCTGTTCCTTTGTTTGATTGCTCTCCCTGTCAGAAAGTCCCTCCTTATTTCCAGGTTGAATCTCTCCTTGATCAGTTTCTATCCATTATTTCTTGTCTGGCCTTCAGGTGCTTTGGAAAATAGCTTGACCCCCCTCCTCTCTGTGGCAGCCCCTGAAATATTGGAAGACTGCTATCGTGTCTCCTCTGTTGATTCAGTTTTTTGAACCACCATCTCACAAAGACCATCTGAACAAAATTGCCCCCTTTCTCCCTTCCCCTCTCTTCCTCCCCACATCTTCTCTACAAATAAATACTAAAAAGTGTAAATAAAGTATATTTATTTTCATGAAACTCAGGAAGAATGGAGAAAAGAAAAGTAGACTTACTCTTTCCATGTACATCTTCAGTAGTAAATAAATTCTACAAAGAGATTTATTGGAGAAGAGTAGCATAACCATCACATTGCAGAGCCAAGATTGTGAAAATAACATAGAATAACAACATAGAATAACAGAGTTGGAAGGTACTTTAGACTACCTTTAGTCCAACCCCCTGCTTAAGCAGGAGACCCTACACCATTCCAGAAACGTGGCTGTCCAGTCTCTTCTTGAAATCTTCTGGTGTTGGGGCACCCACAACTTCTGAAGGCAAGCTGTTGTTCTGGTTAATTATTCTCCTTGTCCTTAGTTCTACGTTGTTTCTCTCCTTTACTTGTTTCCATCCATTGCTTCTTGTCTTGCCTTCAGGTGCTTTGGAGAATAGGTTGACTCCCTCTTCTTTGTGGCAGCCCCTCAAATACTGAAACACTGCTATCATATCTCCAAAATGCCCTACCCTTCCCCATTATGAGCCATGTTGGCGCAGTGGTTAGAATGCAGTATTACAGGCTTATTCTGCTGGCTGCCGATTGCTAGCAATTTGGCAGTTCAATCCTGACCAACTCAAGGTTGACTCAGCCTTCCATCCTTCCCAGGTAGGTAAATGAGGACCCAGATTGTTGGGAGCAAGATGCTGACTCTGTAAAACCACTTAGAGAGGGCTATAAAAGCAATGTGAAGCAGTATATAAGTCTAAGTACTATTGCTATTAGGTCACTAGGGTATCACCCTATGACAAGATAAGATAGGTCTCTGTTGTGGTTGCATGATGAGGAACACCTGCAAAGGCATCTCCGATTGTTTGCCTGTGGCTTTTTTTGTGAATTCCAGCTACGCTTGTCTCTGTGGAGGACTTATTGATTTCCTATTGAAAGGGCCAATGGTCATTTCTAATGTCTTAATTTCAGATAGCTGATGACCTCACGGAGCGCCTCTGCAATGTGAAAAATAAAGGGCTGACATGGGAAAATTGATGGATGCTTCAGCTCACAATAAAAGGATCTCAAGCATTCAATTAGGACAAACAGCCATTGATTGAGCTGGCACACCCAGGCAGCCTAAGCACAAACAGCTGCCTCTTCTCTTGAAGGGGGTTTGCATTTATTTATTTATTTATTTATTTATTTATTTATTTATTTATTTATTTATTTATTTATTTATTTATTTATTTATTTATTTATTTACTTACTTACTTACTTACTTACTTATTTACTTACTTACTTACTTACTTACTTACTTACTTTATTTATTTATTTATTTATTTATTTGAATTTGTCAAACAAAAAACGAGAACAAGAGAACAAAAATATAATGAGAGGGACAATAGGCACGTTAATGCACTTATGCACGCCCCCGCAACTGACCACTTATGTATGAAATAAAGGTCCACCAATGTCCATTTGCGACTGAAACTGTGAACATTGGTGAAAATATTTTTCGTTCAAGTGAAAAAAGAAAAAAGAAACTTTCATAAATCAGCTGTGAGCTGCGTGATCATCGGAAGCTTCCCCCCATCTATATGAAATATATATACATATATATATATATATATATATATATATATATATATATATATATATATATATATATATATATATATATATATATATATTTCATTTTCATAACATAGAACCACATAAATACTAATACATAGCCAACATCGTATTGTATTATTAAATGTTTACACCAATTCATCTTACCATCAACTCCCAAAATCAATTATTGGCTCTTCTGCTCTCCATATACCATATTTGTACCTTATCCATCACTTTCTTCCCCCTCTTTTCTCCCCCTCCCTCCCTCCTTTCTTCCCTCTGTCACCCTTCCCTTCTCTACTTCAGTTTCTTCTCTCCTTCTCCTCTCTCCCCTTTCTCTCCTTCTCTCCCCCCCCCCCTGCCCTCTCTCCTGTCCCTCTCTTCTTCCCTTACCTCTCGCCTTTACTTCATAATCTTCATCTCATTTACTTGGTGTATTTCAGCGAGCTCCATTTAATGTTGATGGTGTTTATAATCCCTTTTCAAACTTTCAAACTTTCAAACTTTCAAACTTTCAAACTTTCAAACTTTCAAACTTTAATGGAATTTGTATGCCGCCCACTCCCTAGGGACTCTGGGCAGCTCACAACAAATAAAAGCATTTAAAACATTTAAAAATTACAGAATAAAATCAACACAACATCCATTTCATCAAATGGGGCTGGAATAATCAACAGCCCCAGGCCTGCCGGAACAGCCAGGTCTTGGTCGCTTCACAGAAGGCCGGGAGAGTGGTGAGGGTCCGGATCTCAGCAGGTAGCTCGTTCCACAAGGCCGGTGCAGCTACAGAGAAGGCCCTCCCTCGGGGAGCCGCCAACCGGCATTGTCCAGTCGACGGCACCCGGAGGAGGCCCAACCTGTGTGATCTTATTGGTCGTTGGGAGATAAATGGCAGGAGGCGGTCTCTCAGGTAGCCAGGTCAATATACATATTTAATTTTAACATATATCTTCCTCCTTTTTTTAACAAAAAGGTGTGTGTGTATACACATATATGTGTATATATATGTATACATACATACATACATACATACATACACACACACGTATGTATGTATATATGTATGTATGTATGTATGTATGTATGTATGTATGTATGTATATGTATAGTCATTATACTTTTAAACACACACACACACACAGGCCTAATTTTGGATGATATGTAGACCTGGTTACAATTTCCAGGTATTTACATCGGGGTTTTTTCCCCCCACTTTTTAAAGCATTATTTTTCCTGCCAGTTCAGGTGAATAGTGTGAACCGCCTGATCCGGACCCTTTGTTGTTCATCTCTGCATTTCTATCGTCTCAATATCTTTTTTGTATCCTGGTGACCAGAAATGGACTCAGTATTCCATGTATGGCCTCAAGTCATCCTATCACTTCTCAAGATCTTGCTACAATCCTCTGTTGATGCAGTCCAGGACTCTATCTTGAAAAGGATGAAGTAGAAAAACAAAAACCTTCACGGTAAAGGAGGCAATAGCAATAGCAATAGCAGTTAGACTTATATACCGCTTCATAGGGCTTTCAGCCCTCTCTAAGCGGTTTACAGAGTCAGCATATTGCCCCCAACAGCAATCCGGGTCCTCATTTTACCCACCTCGGAAGGATGGAAGGCTGAGTCAACCCTGAGCCGGTGAGATTTGAACAGCCGAACTGCCGAACTGCAGAACTGCAGAACTGCAGTCAGCTGAAGTAGCCTGCAGTGCTGCATTTAACCACTGCGCCACCTCGGCAACCCTTCGGGAACTTTTTGCAAGTCAGATTTGAACACAGAATGAGTGGGGCAGTGGCCTAGAGGTGGAATTCTTGCCTCAAAATCCAGAGGCTGTGAGTTTGATCTTAGTAGAGGGAAATATTTCTCTCTCTGGGCACCATGAGAATATATCTGCTGGGGGGAAAAAAACCCTACGTTGGCAACACGAAGGGCATCCGGCCACTAAACATTCAGTTCCATTCAGTTGCCCAGACTCCCACCCCACAAGGGATTATGGGGTAATGAAAAGAAGGTGAGTTGAACACAGAATTGAAACAAAGACTATGAACAGGGAAAGTGGCTAAGTTCTCACTTAGCCAAGGACTGGCCAGACCATAAGGCTGTGCAAACCTCAGAAATTATGAGAGGCTTTCAGAGAGCTCCTCATTCCAACTCTGAGCTACAAATATTCTCCTTTATTGGTACAGAAATTATTTGGAAAAAATGTTCCAGTTGGTCATGGATTAAAGCAACCATCTTTTTTTCCAGATTCCCCCTTAAAACTGACCAAAGCTATCCGCTGCTGCTGCTTAAGTGTATCAAATCATTAAAGCAACACATTTTCAGTGTGACTTCTAAGGTAGCCCTATATTTTTTGAGTCTTACACCGTGATCTTTAAAAAGGCATGCCTTCGTTAATGAGTGGTGGAGTAATGACAGAGTCACCCTGCAATCATTTCCAAATCTTCATAGCCCTAATGGACAAGCCCCCCTCAATCTCTTGACTACATTCCCACGCAGGGAAAAAATATGTGTCAAAGATAGGTGTGATATTACCGCCCGAGGTTTAGAAGATAGTTGGAAAGATCAACTTAGCATTAACACTCTCTTTCCTCTGAAAGTCATGCCTCAAGGCAGGCAGCCCTACAGCTTCTCTGGGTTAAAAAAAAAAGGAAAGAGAGAGAGGTTGATGTGCAGTTCGCAGATTATGGAAACAATTGGAGAGAATGGCTTAAAAATATTCTGTGTACATGAGCAACTCATCTGCAACTCAACTGCATGGAACTTGGTTACTGTTTCTTTCCCTTAACTTCCTTCCTTCCTTGCTTGCTTCCTTCCCTTTTCCCTCTCTCATTCCAACTCTCTCTTTCTTTTATATCATCTTTCAATTTCTTTCCTTCCTTTTCTTCCTTCCTTCTTTCCTTCCTTTCTTCTTTTCTTCCTCCCTCTCTCCCTTTCTCTTTTTCTTTCTTTACATTATCTTCCAATTTCCTTCCTTCTTTTCTTTTTCCTTCTCTCATTCCACCTCCCCCTTTTTACACCATCTTTCAATTTCTTTCCTTCCTTTTCTTCCTTCTTTCCTTCCTTCCTTCCTTCCTTCCTTTCTTCTTCTCTCCCTCCCTCCTTCCATTTTCCTTTTTACAGCATCTTTCAATTTATTTCCTTCCTTCCTTTTTCCTCTCATTCCACCTCCCTTTTTCTTTTACACCATCTTTCAATTTCTTTCCTTCCTTCTTTCCTTCCTTCCTTCCTTCCTTTCTCTCCCTCTCTTTCCCTTTTTCTCTTTCTTTCTTTTACAGTATCTTTCAATTTCCTTCTGTCAGGTTCTGGTTTGTATTAAGTTTAACCTCTTCACCCCTCAGCTGTTCAGACATCCCTCCCTCCCTCCCTCCTTCCCATCTCTCCTCCCTCCCTTTCTCTTTTTCCCTTTCATTTACATTATCTTTCAATTTCCTTCCTTCCTTCCTTCATCTCCCCTTGCCCTCCACATTTTCCCTCTTTGCCATGGCCTTCTATAGTTGCCTTTGTGTGCATCTCACCCTGAAGATGCTTGCAGCAGACTTATATGGCATCATTTGGAGAAACATTGCATTAATAAGCAGAGTTCAAGGGCAAAGGATATAAACAGCGCAAATCACAACTCTGAGCAGATATATAGCTTTTGCTAAGAGGGACTCAGGCAGCTGCTTTATTTACTAGGCACTGGAGTTCTTGCCAAAGGTGTGAGAAAATGGGAAGTGTTTTTTTTAAACCCGTTCCACTGTAGTTTAGGGAAATAGGGGTGAAATGTTATATCAAAACCAAGGGTGACAGTAAGAGCTGAATTGTCCCCTTTTCACAAATGCACATCATTGAATCCTGGATGGGTATGCACAAATACTAATAGGATTGTAGAGCTGATGGAAAGGAATGAAATGGAATTTAACAGATTAACAGAATTGGAAAGAACCTTGTAAGTCATCTCGTCCAACACCCCCCCCCCACTCAAGCAGGAGACCCTACACCATTTCTGACAAATGGCAGTCCAGTCTCTTCTTGAAAGTCTCCAGTGATGAAGCTTAAACAACTTCCGAAGGCAACTTTTTAAATGGGTTGATGGTTCTCACTGTCAGAAAGTTCCTCCTTATTTCCAGGTTAAATCTCTCCTTGGTCAGTTTACATCCAGTATTCCTTCTCTGGCCTTCAGGTACCTTGAAAAATAGCTTGATCCCTTCTCTCTGTGGCAGCCCCTCAAATATTGGATCACCTCTATCATGTCTTCCCTGGTCTTTCTCTTCACTAGACTAGCCATGCCCAGTTCCTGCAACCATTCATTGTTACGTTTTAACCTCCAGTCCCCTAATCCTCTTGGTTGCTCTTCTCTGCACTCTTTCTAGAGTCTCAACATTTTTTTTATAGTGTGGTGACCCAAACTGGTTGCAGTACTCTAGGTGTGGTCTTACTAGGGCTTTATAGAGTGGTTTTAGTACCTCCCTTGATCTTGATTGTATCCCTCTGTTAATGCAATGGAATGGAAAGCAACAGAACACAATAGCTTTAAGGTAGAACATAAATACAATGATTGCTCTTGAGAATAGAACTGAAGAGAGAATTTATTATATATATATAAGGTATGGCTAGCTGATGAGGGCTAAATAGCTTGAAATAGATCTATACTAGTCTCCCTTTATTTATTTATCAGCACAATTGGTTGGTTTGGTTTGGTTTATTGGATTTATATGCCACCCTTCTCCCAAGGACTCAGGGCAGCGTACAACATAAAAAAAAAAAACACATATTACAAAAGTTAAAAAAAAATTAAATAGAATATCCAAAACAAACCCAATTAAGTTTAACAATAACATTTTTTAAAACAAATTTGATTAAAATTAACAATAATGAATAATTTATTTTGTTTTGTTCAGGCCAGGCTGGCTTGCTGGAAAAGCCAACTTTTTAGGGCACGTTGGAAGGACCGGAGGTCGCAGATTATACAAAGCTCCGGGGGCAGCTCATTCCAGAGGGAAGGCACTCCCACAGAGAAGGCTCTCACCCTGGGGGTCGCTAGCCGACACTGTCTGGCTGATGGCACCCTGAGGAGGCCAACTCTGTGGGATCACACTGGACGGTGGGAGGCTACTGGTGGCAGTAGGTGGTCTCGCAGGTATCCTGGTCCTAAGCCATGGAGCGCCCTAAAGGTAATAATTAGTACCTTGAATTGCACCCGGAAGACAACCGGCAACCAGTGCAGGCCGCCTAAAAGGGGTGTAACATGGGAGCACCAAGGTGCCCCCATGATAACCCACGCAGCCGCATTCTGGACCAGTTGAAGCCTCCAGGTGCTCTTCAAGGGCAGCCCCATATAGAGAGCGTTACAGTAGTCCAGGAGAGAAAGGACGAGGGCATGAGTGACTGTGCACAGAGCCTCCCGATCCAGGAAGGGGCGCAAATGACGTATCAGGCGGACCTGGTAAAAAAAAACCCTGGTCATGGCCATCAGGTGTTCTTCTAAACTAAGCCGCGTATCCAGGAGGGTGCCCAGATTGCGGGCCCTCTCTGAGGGGGCTAAAGATGGAACAAGATGTACAAATCGGGATGACAGAAACCACAGCCACTCAGTCTTGGAGGGATTGAGCTTGAGCTTGGAGGAATTGCAACGTGTGTGTGTGTGTGTGTGTGTGTGTGTGTGTGTGTACATACATAGATGCATACATACACATAGTTATTTTATTGCATTATCTTTTCCATGTTTTTTTAAAACTTTGTACCCTGTTCAGAGTTGTGTATGTGGGGCAGCTAGGTAATTTACAAAATTCATTATTTGATTGAAGAAAAATACACTTTGGTAGAACCAGTCACACCACTCCAGGTGCAGGGCAGCATGGCCTTGACTTATTTAGACTATATATTGCCCACACTCCATACTATCCCATCTCCCAGTTTCCCTCAGCATTGAATGTGGCACACCTGAAGGCCCAATGCCCCAAAATGGCTTTCAGGCCTGACTGTTCTTTTACAGCCCTCAGAACAGTGGTGAAATTTAACTTTTTTTACTACCGGTTCTGTGGGCGTGGCTTGAGCCGAGGTGGCGCAGTGGTTAAAGTGCAGTACTGCACTTCAATTCAGCTAATTGCTATCTGCAGTTCGGCGGTTCAAATCTCACCGGCTCAAGGTTGACTCAGCCTTCCATCCTTCCGAGGTGGGTGAAATGAGGACCCAGACTGTGGGGGCAATATGCTGACTCTGTAAACCGCTTAGAGAGGGCTGAAAGTCCTATGAAGCGGTATATAAGTCTAACTGCTATTGCTATTGGTGAGCGTGGCAGGAGAAGGATACTGCACAATCTCCATTCCCACCGCACTCTGGGGCCAGCCAGAGGTGGCATTTGCCGGTTCTCCAAACTACTCAAAATTTCTGCTATAGGTTCTCCAGAACCTGTCAGAACCTGCTGAATTTCACCCCTGCCTCAGGTCGCTTTGGGAAGCAGTAGGAACTTATCCACCAGGTCCACTTCATTACAGTGCACCAAGACATCTCGCAGAGATGCTGAAGGACACTTTGGGATGAGTGAGAATATTTGTCTGTCACATATTTTGGATTAACCAAACAATTTTGGAACTCTTTGGAATCTATCAGAAAACATTAGGATCAACACTGTTCAGAACAGATAGATTGTAAATGATTTTTAAAATGATGTCTATAGAAGATAAGCCATGTCCTGGGTCGGTCCATTGGCAGACTCAATGTGAAGGCGATCCATTGTGCTGCTAAGGCACTATATAAAAAGTGCTTTGATATTTTTAAAATTGAAAAAAAAGAGAGTTACTATCATATCCAAGAGCACTTCAAATCAGTGGTGGGATTCAAATAATTTAACAACCAATTCTCTGCCCTAATGACCAGCTGGGTATGTGGGGCTCAGTGGTCATGTGACTGGGTGGGCATGGCCAACTCAGTGTCACTCACGTCGATGGGCGCTTTGCCTTAGCTGTTACAATGTAATAAGGATTAACCAAAGAGGCAGTTTCTGTAAACAGGGCAATCAAGATTAGGCTAGGAACAACACCAGAATGTTTCCTTCCTGCCTTCCTTACAGGATTAGCCCTGTAAAGTGGAAAAAAAACAAAAGGAGATTTCTTCTAACAACCGGTTTTCCGAACTGCTTAGAAAGTTAATAACTGGTTCTCCCAAATAGGTGCAAACCGGCTGAATCCCACCACTGCTACAAGTGAAACTCTAGAATAAAATCTCATTGTCTTGTTTCATCCATGCCTTTTTTCTTATATTAATAAGGTCATGTCCGTGATATGGCCCATCTGTTTCTTCGAGAGGAAAGCAGAATATAAATATTTTACATAAGCAAGCAGACACATGCATATGTCTCTAAATACTTCAGCAAATAAAGGCTAGCAAAATCCTACCTAAAATAGCTTGCAGTACGTAACACATGGTGCCAAATAGAAGAAGCAGAAAAAAAGAAGTTGCGAATTAACAGTCTCAAGCAGCAGATGTAAATTAAGACAATGTTTAAAATAGGAAGATTTCCAAGAATGGATTTAATTGGACCCTGCAATTTAATGCCTTCCAAAGCCTTTCTCCGTGCACGCTAAAATTCCTTTCAACCCCACTTGTGTGGCTCAGAACCTTATGGAAATTGTGGTGAACGCATCTGAAGGACATTGTAAGGTGATAGAAGGCCTACTTACATGAACTGGCATTAAGTAGCCTGGAGCTGCTTGGTTTAATATTTCCAGAAAAGTGGAGAGACAATATACCAAAGTGAACAAATCATGCTGAGAACCTCTGTTTTAATGATAAGTCCTGAAATACGATCAGGAGAGAAAATGTATCAACTTGCTTTTGATAGAAACACATGAAATTATGCTCATGCACCACACATATTCTAAATTTGTCTTTAGAACACAAATCCAACCACAATTTGTTGCAGCCTGTGCTTGCATTGTCCTTGGAGTTTAGCCAAGTGAAATCTGTATTAAATGAACAGGACAGTTATTGTAAGTTGAAACGTCTAATAAAATTCAATGACTTTCTTCCTTTCTTTTTCTTTTAAAAGCATGTATTTGTATGAAGAAGTTGATACATCATTTACACACACACACACACACACACACACACACACACACACACAAAGTATAAATAATGTTGAGAAAACACTGGAAAGAATTCTTTAGCTCTGGTTGGGAAATAGTGACTGAGGAATTTCTCAAAGCCTGGTGAAATTTCTGAAGGAGAGCTTTGCAACATACAATCCCTATATAAATAAAGCTCAATACATTTAAGCTTTGCAAATCTCCATGTGAAATGAACTAAATCTGCAAATCTTGCAATAATACACCTATCAGACGCAAGCTGCCCATGAGATTTTGCATTGTAATAAGGGTCTCCAATATACTCTGTAGGGCTACAAGTCAAATAACTCTTTAAATCTGTATTTTGAAAGGATTGTAATAAAATAAGGATAAATAAATAATAATACACGGGCAATCGATACAAACTCAAGGTAAACCGCTTCAAATTTCCTCCGAGTCCTCCGGGATTGGGTGGCCTATAAATCCAATAAATGAATGAATGAATGAATGAATGAATGAATGAATGAATGAATGAATGAATGAATGAATAAATAAATAAATTTGATTGCAGAAAATACAACTTCAGCAACAGAGTGGTCAATGCCTGGAATGCTCTATTCAACTCCATTGTTACAGCCTCAAACCCTCATAGCTTCAATCTCAAATTGTCTGCCATGGATCTCACCCCATTCTATAAGCGCACCAGCGTGCTTACCATCCTTGTCTTACTGTCCCCATTTAGCTGTATTTTCTTCCTTTGTTCATGTTTATGTTCATACCTACAGTTGTTATCTTGTACATGTTTGACAAACAAACAAACTAATAAATAAAGTGTCCCTCAAAGTAAATATCCAATAGAATTTTCTTTCAGTGTATCAGATCAACGTAGAAACAGGATTCTAGTTAACACACGTGAACAAACTCCAACCTCAGATTCCTCCATTCCCAAATATCTAAAATTTTATCACAAATTGTTCAACTGTCGTAGGCGGCAATTTGCACCAACTTATCAAATTCACAGTCCAAATTCACCTAGTGATAAATGAATTACAATTTCTCTCTGCTCTCCTAAATCTTTCATTCATTTCCAATTTCAAAAACACATAATTCCATAATTCTAAACTCTCCAAATCGCTCTGGCTCAAATCTAATCGCTTAACAGAATCCTCAGTTCTTCATCTTAGCACCTTCTTATACCGATTCAGTTCTGTTTTGAATCAAAACTAACTGGAGGTCCAGATTTGGGGTTTCCTCACCCACCATTCTGGTGGTGAAAAGCTGCTTGTTCCCTTTGCTCCCTCCCGCTCTCTCTCCCTCCTCTGATTTGTTGAAGTAGGGTAATTCCATTTTGAGGAGCACTAAGCTATATCTCTTTCCCACATAGGATATTCTTTGCCCCCACTGGGACATAATAGAAACTAATCTTCAAAACCTAAACATTTCAAGTCAAGTCCTTTTGTCAAGTCTTTTTATTCATTTCATTTGGTCCCCATTATAGCACAGAGACCACTTATATTTACATATGCGGAGTATCCTGCTGCTAGGAACTCTCCACTCACAAGACAGGGCAATTAATCATTCCCATATCCTCCTGCCGAGTGCTCAATGACTCTGACAGCTGGCTCAGCCAATCAGTGAGCACAGGTGGGATTCCAACCTGCTGGCAAGCCCTGCCCCTTGACCCCAATACCAGTGTGTTCCCTTCCTTTCCAATTGCATAGCACTGGAAGAATAACACCATTTATGTCACGGTGCCCTTGCAAACAGATGAAGCTGCTGTGAATATTTCCAATACGCTCCAGCAGTCCTGAATGTTCCAGAATGAGTACGCTAGAGCTGCGATTTGCAATCTAAACATATCAGATCCAGGAATAGATGTTTACTGATAGCCGTTGCTAATTTGTACAAACTATTGAAAGCATCGTATACGCATTCTGCATGGCCCACAGAGGCTCCTGGCTGCTTCCTGCGTATAAATTGATCAATGCCTGGAGTCTCAAGTATTGAAGGAAAAACTTTTTTTTTCAAATATGGACCTTCCTAAATCTTTTTTTTAAAATGTGTTCTTGCTTCAAGCAAGTTGGATCAGTTAGAAAAAAGAAAGGGGATCATTGTGGAATTTTCTGCCCAAGAACTGCATTTATTTATCGTACTTCTATCACACTTTTCTTTCAGGAGCTCAAGACAGAGTGGAGTATGGGATCCTGGGTTCTCTCTGAGGTTGGATGTTTGCCTCATTTCTTATAAACCGTTTGTTACCCAATTAGATAAACATCATCAGTGCTAGAAGGAAAAGCCTGAAATCAGAAAAATCAGCCATCAACAAGCACATAGAGATAAGCAACAACTACATAACATTCAAAAGAGACAGTCACAAAGCTAAAAAATGAAACAAAAATACCAAAACATTTCCTCTCCGGCAATCAAGATCCAGATAAAGCAGAGATTAATACCAAGACTAATGCTAGGCAAACAGTAAACAACACCACAAGGCACTACCAACTCAGACAATCAAAGAGTTACAGTCTAATCAAGAAAACCGCCAAGCACCCCCCCCCCACACACACACTAACACTGGAAGGACAATATATAAATGAAAAGCAAATTCTACTGCTTTCTAGCACTGATGATGTTACCTAGTTGGGTAATGAAATACCTGCAAGAAAACAACCAAGCTCAGAGAGCACCAAGGACTCTACAGTTCAACCCTGAACTACATGTATTCTCTTCTAGAATACAGTATTTCTGTTTCAGCTTTTCCCCTCTGGACATTGCTATAGGGCATTATATGCAAAAATGAATTAGACCCAAAGTTTTTTCCCACTCAGCTGAACATCTATTTCCCAAAGTCCTGTTTTAGGCTTAAAACACATGTAGGCTGCATTGATATTATTCTTCTCATCTTTTCATCTTTCTCATCTTCTCATCTTTCCCAATACCTTCTCCTATTGATATCTACAATTTATCACTTCTTGTTGCATCTTATGAGTAATGATTGCAAACATCATTTATGATATGTGACCTATTACTATGTACACTGAGAGCTTATGCACCAGAGACAAATTTGTTGTATATCCAGTCACACATGGCCGAAAAAGAATTTTCTTCTCTCTTCTCTTCTCTTCTCTTCTCTTCTCTTCTCTTCTCTTCTCTTCTCTTCTCTTCTCTTCTCTTCTCTTCTCTTCTCTTCTCTCTTCTCTTTTCTTCCCTTCCCTTCCCTTCCCTTCTCTCATTCTGTTCCATTCCATTCCATTCTATTTTATTCTCCTTCAGTCTATACGCACCACACGGCCTATGAATAATATGGGCAGGAGAAAAAGAAGAAAAGGGAGCTTCTATGGTTGATCTTGGATCACCTAATCACTACACTACATTATGCTTTTATCCAGATCCTTTTTAAAGATGATGTAGGTAGTTGTGATTTAAACTGAGACGAAGACTCCTGAGGTTCTATTTTTATTTTGTCATTTTACTGCTACTTTTCTCCCCGTGGGCTGAAAGCTAAAATTTCAACTACTAGATGTTGTTTCCTGACTTTTTGTAGCCTTTTCTCTTTTTTAGACAGCAATTCTGGCTCTGTTTCTTTAAGAAGATGGGGGGGTGAGAAAAAACACTCTCCCTTTTTAGCAAGAAAAATGCTTATCTCTTGCTTGCAAATCATAAATCAAGCTGTAAGATAGTAGTGACTCCGGCTTTTGAGTGTTACACTCTTAACAACCTCAACTGCTGAAATCAAAGAGGAAGGAAAAAAATTAACATTTGAACCCTATTGTTCCTGAGAGGCTGGGAGAAATTTGGCACTTCCAGGCCTGCTGTCTGACTAATATAACTTTCAAATTCAGATCTTGAATTTATTATTATGGCCAGTTGTAAGCAAATGTTTGGGTTACATTTGTCCGCCTATCAACTCCATCCCAAAGACCGTCTGTTATTGTTACTACTTTATTTCTCCTGGCTCTCAATTTTACTTTTCAGATGTTTTCAATGCCCAAGTTGTTCTCAAAAGAATGGAATAATAGAATAACAGAGTAAGAAGGGACCTTGGAGAACTTCTAATCCAACTCTCTGCTCAAGCAGGAAACCCAATAGCAATAGCAATAGTACTTAGATTTATATATAGCTTCACAGTGCTTTGCAGGGATCTCTAAGTGGTTTAGAGTCAGCCTCTTGCCCCCAACAATCTGGGTCCTCATTTTACCCATCTCGGAAGGATGGAAAGCTGAGTCAACCTTGAGCTGGTCAGGCTTGAACTCCTGGCAGTGGGCAGATTTAGCTTGCAATACTACATTGTAACCACTGGAAGGGAGGGAGGGAGGGAGGGAGGGAGGGAGGGAGGGAGGAAGGAAGGAAGGAAGGAAGGAAGGAAGGAAGGAAGAACATTTAGACTTATCTACCATTTCGCAATTGCTTTACAGACCTCCCTAAGTAGTTCAAGGAGTCAGCCTCTTGCCCCCAATAATCTGGGTCCTCATTTCACCTACCTTGGAAGGATGGAAGGTTGGAGTCAACCTTGAGCTGGTCAGGCTTGAACTCCTGGCAGTGGGCAGAATTAGCTTGCAATTCTGCATAGTAACCATTGGGAGGGAGGGAGGGAGGGAGGGAGGGAGGGAAGGAAGGAAGGAAGGAAGGAAGGAAGGAAGGAAGGAAGGAAGGAAGGGCATTTAGACTTATATACCACTTCACAGTTGCTTTACAGACCTCCCTAAGCGGTTCAAGGAGTCAGCTTCTTGCCCCCAATAATCTGGGTCCTCATTTTACCAACCTGGGAAGGATGGAAGGCTGAGTCAACCTTGAGACTCGAAATGCCAGCAGCCGGTGATCAGCAGAAGTAGCTTGCAATACTACATTCTAACTATTGCACCACAATATCATTCAGTTCAGGTTTATTTTTAAAGTTTTGTCACCTGCTTTTCTGTTCCCACTCTCACACTTTAGGTCTGTAAAGTACATGTATTAGCCAATAGTAAAAAGACCATAACTAATCCAATAGCACTTGCTTTGCTCTTGAAGGTCCATTGTTTAATCAGCAAGTTCTTTAATTCAAAAGCTTTCAGTAGCAATTCAGGGAATGGGGAAAAATAAACAATTTCAATAAAACCTTGGCTGAGACCCTGAGAAGTGCTACTTGGGAGACTCTAGAATGCATATCACAAACGAAGCAGAGCAAGAAGTCAACAGAGGCAGATTAAGCCATCATTGGATGCACTGCACTAGATAAGGTTAAAAAAATGTCTCCATTACTGATGGCTCCATTTCTTTCTCTTCTCCTCTCTTTCTTGTTTTCTATCAGTTCCATTAAAAATAATCAGTTCACTCCAATAAAAATAGCCTTCTTTTAATCCAGGAGCAGAGGTGGTACTCAGCCAGTTCTGACAGGTTCTGGAGAACCGGCAGTGAAAATTTTGAGTAGTTCAGAGAACCGGCAAATACCATCTCTGGCTGGCCCTGCCCCATCTATTCTCTGCCTCCCAAGTCCCAGTTTTTTGGTATTCCAGCTGATCAGCTGGGTCTTCTGTTGCCCTGCACAGGAGAACGAAGCTGGAAAGCAGGTTAGTAGGGTGGGGAGGTAATGGAGATTTTACAGTATCCTTTCTCTATAATGCCATGCTGCCACACCTACCAAGCCAAGCCATGCCCACCAAGCCAAGCCATGCCTACCAAGCCACACCCACAGAACCGGTAGCAAAAAAATTGAGTCCGACCCACCACTATCCAGGAGGACTGAATGATTCAAAATCTGTTGAAGTTTCACTCATGGGTTTGATATTATTGGTGTCATACCAAGCTCCTATGACTTCTCTTTTATTAACCAACCCTTCAACCCTTACTTACAGCAATGAATTCTCAAGAACCATCTCCCATCAATGCCCCTTTAGATGCTATGTCACTGTCAAGGGTCTCTGCCTTAGTCTTTCAGACAGATAAGTAATCATACCACACATTAATACTTCCACACTGGTTTATGTATGTTTGACCACCGTGCTAGTATAATTATTTCTCCCCCTCTCCGTAAAAGCTATTAGAGATCTATTTGGTTGGTTTTACAATCAATAGCACCAGTAATATTTGTGTAGCAGGCACAGGATAATCAATTGAAGGTCATATAAAGTAAATTACTATTCTGCTATAATGATTCTCTGTCTCTGTCTCTCTCTGCCTCTCTCTCTTTGTCTCTCTCTGTGTGTCTCTGTCTCTGTGTTTTTCTCTGTCTCTGTGTCTGTCTTTCTCTCTCTGTCAGTCTGTCTGTCTGTCTATCTCTGTCTCTGTCTCTGTGTCTCTGTGTCTCTGTGTCTCTCTGTGTGTCTGTCTCTCTGTCTGTGTGTGTGTGTGTGTGTCTGTCTGTCTTTCTGTCTGTCTGTCTGTCTGTCTGTCTGTCTGTCTGTCTGTCTGTCTGTCTTTTTCCCCCAGTTAAGTGTATTGTTATTTCACAGGAGAGATTTTGCAACGCATTTCCCCCCACTGGAAAATATAGTCAGTTTGAGATTCTAGAATATTAATCTGTTTTACCAGAATTTATAATAAGTGATAAAGGCGAGAGAATTCACATACCCTAGAGCTAGAATTCATCCCACCGAAAATATGATACAGCTGATATTCAAGTATGTGTGTGAAAAATAGATCCCTTACGAAGGATTTGGACTAATAGTTCAATGTTGTATGATGAAGGTGCTATTTTTTAGCAATTTTTTTTCTTTAATCCAAAGAAGGTAAGGTCGTAAAATGCCCTAGATTTTGCCACAAATATATGTGACAGAAGAGTGTCCTAGTTAAATGAATTTATACATGCTTCTACAGAATTTTACAAGTTTCACAGTGATCCCGGATGGTTTGAAGGAGACCTCTAGACTTTGGAACATTATATCTGGAGACATTACTCACCTGAATTTTGTAAAGATTCTCTTGGAACAAGCTGTAATTGCTCTCACAGATTTTGGGATAATTATTATGGATTTAAATATACTCAACAGGGTACAAAGTGACAAAAAGCCTGTTTTAAAAGACATTAAGGTAAAGGTAAAGGTTCTCCTCATGCACATGTGCTAGTTGTTCCTGACTCTAGGGGGCGATGCTCATCTCAGTTTCAAAGCTAAAGAGCCAGCACTGTCCGAAGATGTCTCCATGGTCATGTGGCCAGAAAGACTAAATGCCAAAGGCTCACAGAATGCTGTTACCTTCCCACCAAAGGTGGTCCCTATTTTTCTACTTGCATTTTTTACATGCTTTTTAGTGCTAAGTTGGCAGAAGCTGGGATAAGTAACAGGAGCTCACTCCATTACACAGTGCTAGGGATTTGAACTGCAGAACTGCCGATCTTTTCTGAGAATTTCCTGGGAATTAAATAAATGTTTCACTTTTGTGGCCTTCCATTGTTGATAACTTGCAGGCGTGCTTTTCTGCAATAAACTTGTCCACGTTGCTTTTGTGTAGAAACATTTAACAACCCCAATTTTGAAGACAGACACATTTTCAAGACGGTACAATCTTTAAGGAGCATGGTGGCTCAGTGGCTAAGATGCTGAGCTTGTTGATCAGAAAGGTTGGCGGTTTGGTAGTTCAAATACCTACTGCCGTATAACCAGAGGTGACCAGTTCTGGAGAACCAGTAGTGGAAACTTTGAGTAGTTCAGAGAACCAGTAAATATCACCTCTGACTGGCCCCGACCCATCTGTTCTCTGCCTCCCAAGTCCCAGCTGATCAGGAGGGAATGGGGATTTTACAGTATCCTTCCACTGCCATGCCCAGCAAGCCATGCCCAGCAAGCCACACCCACAGAACCGGTAGTAAAAAAAATTGAAACCCACCACTGTGCCTAATCGAGTGAGCTTCCATTACTTTTCCCAGCTTCTGCAAGCCTAGCAGTTTGAAAGCATGTAAAAATCCAAGTAGAAAAATAGGGACCACCTTTGGTGGGAAGGTAACACAGTTCCGTGCGCCTTCAGCATTGAGTCATGCCGGCCACATGACATAATATACACTAATATACTAATACCAACAGAAGTACATTGAACAGTCTTGAAAACTCAGTAAGATTTGGCAAACCTTTCTCAATCTCTTCTTGCCATTTTCCAGCCAGTATTCAGAGTTGCTTTTCCTTCCACCTCTTCTTTATCAAGATGCTGAGAATTCTGCTGCATTGGATTGCTTAGCTAGAACAAACAGCTATTTGGAAAATTGTGGTGATAGGAAGCACCTGCAAAATTTACTGGCCCTTGTGTTTAACTGATGAAGAATTATCCTTGCTTTAATAGAGCACACACTATTTTCTCTTTCAACGAACAGAGAAAGCAAATAAGAGTAATTACGATGTACTATGCTTTATATCTCCAGTTGTGTTCTGGAACTCATTTGCAATATTCTCCAACACTAACTGCCTGTCCAGTGGGAACACAGGTTTTGAAGAGGGTGAGGAAATATCTTCCAGGACTTGAGGGGCTGTCACAGAGAAGAGGAAGTTGACCTGTTCTCCAAAGAGCAAGACGAGAAGTAATGGGTGGAAGATCATTAAAGGGAGATCCAACCTAGAACTAAGGTTGGAACTATTTTCTGATAGTGAGAACAATTGACCAGTGGAATGGCTTGTCTCCAGGAATTGTAGGTGCTCCATCATTAGAGGTTTTCAAAAAGAGATTGGACAATCATTTGTCTGGAATAGTATAGGATTCCCTGCTTGAGCAGGAGTTGTACTAGAAGATGTCCAGGATCCCTACCAACCCTGTTATCCTATGTTGTAATATTTGTAACAACAGTGTTTGCTGTTGACCATAACTAGATGGTCAAATCTTCTACTGGGCCAAAGTTCCATTGCTGTTTTCTAACACTGCTTCATGGATCATATCAGGAGGCAATTATTTTTCTCCTCTTCCATTTCCTCCATAGCTTTCAGTCCTATTGATGGAACTAGTCATACCCCAGAGAAGGATGACGCAGATTATTTCTTTCACACATGGGCATGCACACACCCTCACACACTTATATTAAGAATCCTGTCCAACCCAAAGTGCTGTAAAGTCAGTCACAGGGACACTATAAACTCAACCTCCGCACAAAGGATCCATTATTATTGCAGGGATAGGAGCCAGATGTTTTAAACACAGCATCAGATCATTTGTTTCGTTTAAAGAGGGGAGGAACAACATCTGAATTCTCCCCTTAAAAGAACTGTAACCACAGGGACAAAAAAACCAGACTATTTGTTTGTTTGTTTTAATTTGTCAACAAATACAAGGAAACAAGTAGGAAAAACACATGAAAAAATGGCATAAATAAATGGATAAAAATAAGCAAAACATAGCCATAAACACATAAAAAGAGTACATATAAATGGAGACAGTAGGACAGGGACAGTAGGTACACTGGTACATTTATGCACAGCCCCTTTATGGACCTCTTAAGAAATGTGTAAGGTCCACGGTAGACTGTTTAAGGTAAAAGGTATGGGGGTTAGAGGAACTAACAACAGGATTGGGTAGGGTATTCCACACATTTACTACTCTATTGCTGAAATCGTTCTTTCTGCAATCAAGATTAGAATGGATTACATTAAGTTCTATTACATTAAGTTCTATTGATAGCCCTTGTGTTATTGCGGTTGAAGTAGTCATTAAGAAGTAGGCGGTTATGGCAGATTATCTTGTGCACTAAGCTCAGGTCGGAATATAGAGGGCGTAGTTCAAGGTTATCCAGGCCTAATATTTCAAGCCTGATGGTATCTGGAATTTTATTACGAGCAGAAGAGTTGAGTAATGTTCTTGTAAAATACTTCTGGACCCACTCTTATGTTTTAATGTCGGAAATGCAGTGTGGAGGGAGACCCCTCCTGAAGAAACCATCTTTGGATCCAGCCGTTCTTAACAATTACCGTCCAGTCTCCAACCTCCCCTTTGTGGGGAAGGTTGTTGAGAAGGTGGTGGCCTTTCAGCTCCAGCGGTCCTTGGAGGAAGCTAGCTATCTTGACCCATTCCAGTCTGGCTTCAGGCCTGGCTACAGCACAGAAACCGCTTTGGTCGCATTGACCGATGACCTCTGGAGAGCCAGGGACGGAGGCTATGCCTCCATCCTGGTTCTCCTTGACCTCTCAGCAGCTTTCGATACCATCGACCATGGTATCCTTCTGCGACGACTGCGGGAGGTGGGGGTGGGAGACACTGTTTTGCGGTGGTTCTCCTCTTACCTCTCGGACAGGTTGCAGTCGGTGTTAGTTGGAGGGCAGAGATCGACCCCTAGGCCCCTAACATATGGGGTGCCGCAGGGTTCGGTCCTGTCCCCCCTACTTTTCAACATCTACATGAAACCGCTGGGTGAGATCATTCGGCGGCACGGGATAAAATACCACCAGTATGCGGACGATACCCAGTTGTATCTGTCCGCCCCGTGCCAACTCAATGAAGCGGTGGAAGTGATGAACCAGGGACTTGAAGCTGTTAGTGACTGGATGAGGGCTAACAAATTCGTGCTCAACCCAGATAAGACCGAGTGGCTGTTGTGTTTCCCTCCCACCAATTTGGCTAGTATTCCATCTCTCAGGCTGGGGGGTCAAACACTACGCCCCTCAGACAGGGTCCGCAACTTGGGAGTCCTCCTGGACCCACAGCTGACTTTCGAACATCACTTGTCAGCTGTGACCAGGGGGGCATTTGCCCAGGTTCGCCTGGTTCACCAGTTGCGCCCCTACCCGAACCGGGAGGCTCTCACAACAGTCACTCGTGACCTCTAGGCTGGAATACTGCAATGTGCTCTACAAGGGGCTGCCCTTGAGGAGTATTCGGCGACTTCAGCTAGTCCAGAATGCGGCCGCGCGAGCGATTGTGGGTGCACCTCGCTTCACCCACATAACACCTATCCTCCACGAGCTGCACTGGCTACCTGTCGATCTCCGGGTACGCTTCAAGGTGCTACTTGCCACCCATAAAGCCCTCCATGGTAGTGGATCTGGGTACTTGAGAGACCGCCTACTGCCAATTACCTCCACACGACCTATTAGATCTCACCGACTAGGCCTCCTCCGAGTTCCATGTGCCGGTCAATGTCGACTGGCAACTACGCGGAGGAGAGCCTTCTCGGTGGCAGCTCCGACCCTGTGGAACGATCTCCCCGTGGAAATTCATACCCTCACCACCCTCCAGACCTTCCGCACAGCCCTCAGAACTTGGCTATCCCATCAGGCCTGGGGTTAAGACTACAACCAGCCCGAATAGTATGAATGTTGTGTTTTAATTATGTATTGTCTTATATGTTAAAAGTTTGTCTCCCCCCCTTTTAAGTTGTGAGCCGCCCTGAATCCCCCCAGGGAAAAGGGCGGCATATAAATAAACTTTAAATCTAAATCTAAATCTAAATCCTATTTAAATGGTTGTCCACTAGGACTCCAAGATCTCTCTCACAGTTACTACTATTGAGCAAGGTACCACCTATACTGTACCTGAATGTTTTGTTTTTCTTGCCTAAATGTAGAACCTTACTTTTTTCACCATTGAATTTCATCTTGTTGCATAGTGCCCAATGTTCAAGTTTGTCAAGATCCTTCTGTATACTAAGCCTATCTTCTGGAGTGTTAGCTATTCCTATCATCTTGGTGTCATCTGCAAATTTAATGAGTTCCCCAGCTTTAAGATAATGGTGTGCAAAACAGAGGGGACATTTTTTTAATGGCCTTGTCTGTCTATGAAATGGCTTACAAAATAATTGTTTTTATGAAATGGTCAAACACACATAATGGGGAGGAAGAGGATTGTGTCATGATTCCTTTGATTTTGATTCTTGCTTTCCAGTGTGCAGGCCCAGGACACTGCCTCTTCCGGGGGTTTTGTGAAGTAATTATAGCCAGGAAAAGCCCACACAAGAAAATCTGTTCTGGTGGTCCCCGCCAAGATCTCTGCGAGAGAAGAAGAGTTCTTCTTTGACACCAGCACACCCCGGAGATGATCACCCAATACATCTGAATGTGAAAACAAACTTACCATTCCTCTCCAGGAAGGTTGGAGGAAGAAGTTGCTTTCCTGTGTGGTCCAAAACAGCAAGAGACCAAGCTGCGAACAATAAACAAAACAAAACCCAAAAAAAAAATCCTTGAGCTGGGCTCAATTATCGTTATCGTATTTTTGTAAAAAAAAAATATTGGAAAGGATATTCACATATGGGAGAGATTAAGAGAAGTAGCAGAGATTGGGGAGAAATGAAATTTGGTGGGATGAAGGCAGATTGTATTCCATCCATTTTTGTACAGTTAAGTGCAGCGAGTCCTCCTGGATGCACCCCCTTGTGGTAACTGTGTGCATTTAGTACAGCAGGGATCCATTTATTCACCCTTTTTAAAGCAGCTATGACTACTTGGGGACTCATTCCCAGGAATAGTCCCCCTTCTTGATGAATGATTTCTCTCTGATGCATGGAACCATTCTGTGTCTCCTCTATTCTCAAGACTGTCATCAGAGCAGTGGGGCAAACCCAAGAGACATGTGAAGGTTCCCCTTTCTTTATCCGTAGAGGCCTTGAAAAGTCAAGGATGCGAGTCTTGAAAGAATATGAAACCGACATCTTGAGAGAAGGCATCTTGAGAGCCATAGGATGTAGGAGAACTTGTTTCCCATGGACAGGAGAGAAAAAAAACTAGGTCCCTTTTAGATGATGAGAAAGGTTCTGCTGTTAGAACCTTGTCAAGGGGGGGTGGGGTATGTTTGAAATTTGCTGAGAGAATTTGGGAAAAGCAGTTGTACCACAAAAACATATTTAACAGATTAACAGAGTTGGAAAGGACCTTATCAGTCATCTAGTCCAACCCCATGCTCAAGCAGGAGAACCTACAACCATTTCTGATAAATGGCAATCCAATCTCTTCTTGAAACCCTCCAGTGATGGAAGCTCCCACAACTTCTGAAGGCAACTTCTGTTACATGGGTTGATTGTTCTCCCTGTCAGGAAATTTCTCCTTATTTCCAGGTTGAATCTCTCCTTGATCAGTTTCCTTGATCCATTATTCCTTGCTTGTCTGGCCTTCAGGTGCTTTGGAAAATAGCCTGACCCCCCTCCTCTCTGTGGCAGCCCCTCAAATATTGAAAAACTGCTATCATGTCTCGTCTGGTCCTTCTCTTCACTAAACTAGCCATGCCCAGTTCCTGTAACCAAACATTCCTTGTCTCCCATCTCCCCAAGGAAGGGTAGAAGAAGCTCCATCAAGCTTGGCATTAATACAAAGCAACTTTTCTCAGCTTGGAATACTTTAGACATTTTGAACTTCCTATCATCAAGATCACATGAAGCATTACTACTGTTATATAAACGCTTAGTAAGACAACACTTAGAAAATCCATAATATGGTGACCAAAACATCCTTTTTTGATCACAGTATTATAAAAAAAGATGTTGAGTCTCTGGAAAGAGTGCATAAAAGAGCAACAACGTGATTAAAGACTAAAACATATGAAGAATGGTTGCAGGAATTGGGTTTGTCGAGTCTGCTGAAAAGAAGCACCAAGCTTGGAAGCGATATTTTGCATTGGTCCTTCAGACCTGTCACATTTAATGATGTGGGAAATTGGGAAGGGGGGGGTTATATGAAGTGGGGTAGATACAGTCAAAATAACATTCCATTCTCAAAGAGTCAAGGACATCTTGCCCTGCACCTAGAGTGGTGTGACTGGGAGGCATCTCCAGTTGGGATGATGTATTGATTGGACCCTGTGATGGGAATGTGGGTCCTGTCCTGGGACCTGAAGTTTCACTTGGGTGGGGAAAACCTGGAAACTTCCAGATTTGGGTTTTCCCAGATGTGCCAATATGACATCTCTAATAAAGTGGAACTTTGAGGAACCTCAAGCCTTAGAGTCTTCTTTCATTAGGGATGTTACTTGGGATCCTGACACCAGGTTTGACAGGATAGCAGTGTTCCGGTATTTGAGGGGCTGCTACAAAGTAATGAGAATCAACCTATTTTCCACACCACCAGAAAACAAGGCAAGAAGCAATGGATGGAAACGAATCAAGGAGAGAACCAACCTAGAATCAAGAAGAAATTTCTGACAGTAAGAAAAAGTAATCAGTGGGACAGCTTTCCTCTAGAAGTTGTGGGTGCTCCATCACTGGAGGCTTTTAAGAAGAGACTGGACAGCCATTTGTCTGGAATGGTATAGGGTCTCCTGCTTGAGTAGAGGGTTGGACTAGAAGACCTCCAAGGTCCCTTCCAGCTCTGTTATTCTGTTATTTTGTTATCATTGATTCTTTTTGTGAATGTTGTGAACCTTCTTGGGGCTAATTCCACAACATGCCGGTCCTGTGGGCATGGCTTGGTGGGCATGGCAGGGGAAGGATACTGCAAAATCTCCATTCCAACCTCACTCTGTTTTGCCGGTTCTCTGAACTACTCAAAATTTATACTACCAGTTCTCCAGAACCTGTCAGAACCCGCTGAATTTTCCCACTGATGCAAACTGATTAAATAAATAACTATAGTTGAACTTTTTCCAGAAGGGAAAAAAGAAATGGGGTCCTAGCTGTGTTTCAACAAAAATTGTCTGCCTGCTTCAATCAAATATAAACTTTAGCCCTGGTACAATATGCTGTGGCAAGGATCCTAATCAAAAGTTCCCAACAAATGAAAAATAATGGATGGGTAACTAAACAATAACTTTTCATGCATTTCTTCTAAGAGTATAAGAATGAGTGAATAAGATAGTAAATATTGTGTTTCCCCCAAAATAAGACAGGGTCTTATTTTCTTTTGAACCCCAAAATTAGTGCTCGGCCTTATTTTCAGGGAGGTCTTATTATTTTTGAGGTGCAGGAGGTGGTGAGTGTGGTTTCCTCATGGCTGCTGCTGAGTTGCAATATTTTCGGGGAGGGCATATTTTAGTGCATGAGCTCAAAAGCCCGATTGAACTTATTATCTGGGAAGATCTTATTTTGGGTAAACAGGGTAGAAATAGGGGGGAAAGAGAGAGGGAAAAAAGAGGATAGGAGGGGGGGAAATAAAGAAACAAATGGAAGAAATGGAGAAAGTTATATTCCCCATTGTGGATAATTGCCTGTTTGGATTTAACGAATAATAATACTGATATTAATGTTCAACTTCCTGTGTAAGAGGAACCACTGCCAACCGTTTTAGTGGGAAGGAGTCCTTGGCTCCCTGATTCATTTCCACATTTTGTTCCTGCAACCAGACGGGAAATCCTGTGAGGCGGTGAAAACGGAACTCTGGCCCACATTATATCAGCCAACGATTGACCATTATTATTATTATTGCCCTGGCTGTGTGTGTGTGTGCCTTTGTGTGCATGTGTATCTAAAGGCTGATTGAAAGCTCAATACTATATTTGTCTCCTTGTGGTTCCCAGGCATTTTTCCCCCGCTTCAAAAGGTAATAAATCTATTAGCAACTCAAATTCTAGATTCAAAAGGCCACACATTGGTAGAAACGGAACTTTGTTCCAGAATTTATGTGTGACAGATAGTAACACTAATCAAGAGATCCAACCCAGAACTAAGGGGAAATTTCCAAAGTGAGAACAATGAACTGACTAGAGACTTTAAGAAGGGACCCATTGGCTCAGTGGCTAAGATGCTGAGCTTGTCGATCAGAAAGGTTGGCAGTTCGACGGTTCGAATCCCTAGAGCTGCGTAACGGAATGAGCTCCTGTTACTTGTCCCAGCTTCTGCCACCCTAGCAGTTCGAAAGCATGTAAAAATGCAAGTAGAAAAATAGGAACCACCTTTGGTGGGAAGGTAACAGTGTTCTGTGCGTCTTCGGCATTTAGTCATGCAGGCCACATGACCACAGAGATGTCTTTGGACAGCACTGGCTCTTTGGCTTTAAAATGGAGATGAGCACTGCCCCCTAGAGTCGGGAATGACTAGCACATATGTGTGAGGGGAACCTTTACCTTTATACTTATCTGGAATGGTATAGGGTCCCCTGCTTAAACAGGGGGTTGGCTTAAAGACCTCCAAGGTCCCTTCCAGTCTGTCATTCTGAAGCACGTTGAAGACTTTTGTCCCTGTGCCATGTTGTGTATAAGACAAGGCATGCAAAACTGTAGTCAAGTTGTCTAGTTTTGCGGTACCCTACAAGAGGACTGTCCCAAAGATGCTTTTTCAAGGGGCAACTGGACATTCTGGTTTCTCTTTGAGGAGGTTTTGCTTCTCATCCAAGCTCAGCAGAAGAAGCTTCTTGGATGAGAAGTGAAGTATAAGTATAATCTTTGTTGTCATTGTACTTAAATACAACAAAATTGGTTAAGTGAAACATTTTCAAAGGAAAACCAGAAAGTCCAGTTGCCTCTTGAAAAAACACCTTTGGGACAAACATGACCTGGATGCCTGAGGATCTCCATAGACCACAAGAGCATTCATTGTACCAGATACACATCAGCATTGAAAATTGTATGCAAATTGTTATTGGCCACTTCACAAATTCACTGACATATATAAGAAGTCCTTGGTACTCTCTTGAGTTTGTTTGTTTTCTTGCAGAGGTTTTATTAGCCAAATTAAGTAACATCATCAGTAACACTGATGATGTTACTTAGTTGGGTAATGAGACGTCTGCAAAAAAAAAATGATCAAGCTCAGATATCATCAAGGACCTCTGATTAAACCCTGAGCTACAAATATTCTACTTTATCAGTACTCATCTATTTAGAAGGACTTTATCCTTAACCAAATTTAATGATTTCCAACAGCCATTACTTCAGAAAGATTTCCACCAAAATCATCTTTGGACGGTGGCAGCATCCCTGTGGTGGAGAAATAATTGAAATAATGAAATACATTATTCTGTAGTGCCCTAATATTATAATTATTATTTCCACTCTTTGTTAAGTATTTTGGTTGCCCAGGTTTGTTTTATCTCAAAATCTGATTTTATTTCCTTGACTCACAAATATTGTTCTGTAGTTAGTATAACACACTATAGCGAATGCTGGCTGGGGAATTCTGGGAGTTGAAGTCCAGACATCTTCAAGTGGCCAAGGTTGAGAAACACTGCATTATAGAATTAAGTCTAATCCTTTATAGATATTTTTGGAACATACTTTTTTTTCTTTCTATCTTAATTAGTTGTGACTTTTGTGTTTTATCCGCTGATCTGTGACCAAATCAAATTGGTTTGACTGACACCTGCAACTTTGTTGAAATTATTGTAATGACTAGGAAAAAAAAACTTGCCCAATTAAGTTGATTGCTTGAACAACAGGATGTATATGTATAGTTCTAACTTCAAGACTGGAGAACAGGGGATATTTATGACATGTTGAGTCATTGAAAATAGAGATGAACAAATCTGTCAACTTTCATTGTTCATAGATTCTTGGGGTTGTTTTTTCCACGATGAAAGGTATAAATATTCTAACACATTTCTCCAAATCTGTATATTTTTTTGCTTGCAATATTGCCTAATGTGCAGAATATTTCTCCAATGATATCTCTTAAAATAATGCATTTTGAACAATCATTTTCAATATCGTGCACAATTTCATGTGGGTACATGTCCCTGCCTGCATTAATTAAAACATGACTTTTAAAATTTGCATTGAAATGCAAATGAAGCAAACTTGTCTTCCGTCCCTTATGAGAACCGTTTAATGTGAGTTTTGGAGGCTGAAATATGTAGATGCATAAATGTCTTTTTTATGGGGGACGCCGTAGCTCAGTGGCTAAGACATTGAGCTTGTCCATCAGAAAGGTCAGCAGTACAGCGGTTCGAATCCCTAGCACCACTTAACTGAGTGAGCTCCCATTACTTGTCCCAGCTTTTGCCAACCTAGCAGTTCAAAAGCATGTAAAAATGCAAGTAGAAAAATAGGAACCACTTTTAGTGGGAAGGTAACAGTGTTCTGTGGGCGTTCGGCATTTAGTCATGCCAGCCACATGACCACGGAGGCGTCTTCAGACAGAGCTGGCTCTTCGGCTTTGAAACAGAGATGAGCACCGCCCTGGTAGAGAGGAACCTTTACCTTTAAATATCTTTAGAGCACATTGAATAAAGTGTTTAAATGCCACTTCCTATATATGTCTGAGCAATTTGTGCTGATGATTTTTGACAGCAACCATGGGACACAGAAAAGGAGAACCTGTAAGGAGAGGAAGCAATAAAATGGTTTTTATTTTAAATATGTGACTCCATGTAATTCTTCAGAATACTACCCCTTCCATGGAATTATGACTAGCAAAGGAGAATATTTATAGCTTGAGGTTGAAATAAGGAGTCCGTGGTACTCTCTGAGCTTGGTTGTTTTCTTACAGACATTTCATTACCCAAATTAGATAACTCCATCCGTGCTAGTAGATAGTGAGGTTTGCTTTCAATTTATATTGTAGTGGCTGTCAGTCTTGGTGGGAGTGCTTTGAGGTTGCAGATGAGCATAGATTAACTCTAAGATTAACATCAAATCAACAATCAAGAAGTAAATGACACCCCAACCAAGGAATTGCCAAAAAAAAAAACTCACAGTAAACAGCCCATTGACAGGGTAAACCACTATAATATAAACCGAGAGCAAATTCCATTCTTTAGAATCACTGGTAATGTTACCTAGTTTGGTAATGAAACAACTGCAAGGAAAAAACAAGGTACTAATGACTGGGCCAAAGCTGTTACATCAAGATGACCTTAGCATAGGCTACATAAACAGAGGGTAGAATCAACTTCTTTGATTCATTATAAAATGCTAATACCACTTTATAAGGCTTGGTAGGCCACACTTGGAATAATGCATTTAGTTTTGGTCACCACAACATAAAAAGGATGTGGAGACTCTAGAAAGAGTGCAGAGAAGAGCAACAAAGATGATTAGGGAACTGGAGGCTAAAACATATGAAGAAGGGTTGCAAGAACTGGGTATGTCTAGTTTAATAAAAAGAAGGACTAGGGGAGACATGATAGCCATGTTCCAATATCTCAGGGGCTGCTCCAAAGAAGAGGGAGTCAACCTATTCTCCAAAGCACCTGAGGGTAGAACAAGAAGGTAGCCCAGAAGCAATGGGCGGAAACTAATCAAGGAAAGAAGCAACTTAGAACTAAGGAGAAATTTCCTGACAGTGAGAACAATTTATCAGTGGAACAACTTGCCTCCAGAAGTTGTGAATATTCAAACACTGGAAGTTTAAAAGAAGATGCTGGATACCCATTTGTCTGAAGTGGTGTAGGGTTTCCTGCCTGAGCAGGTGGTTGGATTAGAAGACCTCCAAGGTCCCTTCCAACTCTGTTATTCTATTATATATGTTGAAAAACATGGCCGTACCTTGGATTTTCCAAGCCTGTAGACTAGACCAAGAACTCAGAAACAAACAAGCTCACACCTCATGAGAAGAAAGGAGTAATAACCCATTTCCATCCTACTGCCAAGGCCAATAGTATGGACGTGTTTATGAAACCTTCAAAAGTTGAGTTTGAGTCAACAGAGTTGATTTGACTTTGGAGATACATAGGTTGTTCTGCAGAATAATCACTTGGTATCTCAAATACTGGGGGGATGAAACCCCCTCCTGAAATTCCAACAGTCATCAACTTTTCCTTCAGCACATTTTATGCATTACATTAAGCAGGAGTTGTCCCTCCCCTCCACTTCATCCAAATCTTACTTCCAAATGTTGTCAGGAGCCATATTCAGCAGCACATAGAGAAGAAGAAAAAATCCTCCAAACAAGGGGAAATGTCCTTTCAGGTGAGAATTACCATAATAAAAAAAAAGAGATTACCTTTCGGCCTCACCTTCTTTCCCCAACACCCCAACCTTCCCTATCCCCTAAATGTCAGCTTGTGTAAACTTGCTGGGTGAGGGAAAGTTAACTTGGCAGTCAGCTTAAGTATCGACTATCTGTCTTCAAGCTGAGAGCTGTAAATTCTGCTTTCTCGGATCTGAGTCGATTTGTTATCAAATCAGGCATTGAAAGCTGATTCATTGCTATTCAGCGCTGAGCTGATTTATATGCAGAATGTAAAACAGACGCCTTATGTGATACATATTTATGGTGAGTGCTGTTCAAGGAAGATTTATTACGGATTCCTTTGTCGGGGTGTGCACGAGCAAACTCCGATGACTTGTATTTCCTCTCGGCTGCCAATGCCAAACCCATTAAAAAGAGGTGTGACTATTAATATACATTGTAATACTGACAGCCTTTAATTTATAACACCCTAACTAGATGAAGCATTCCCCTGGCTCAAGAAGGGGCTCTTAGCATCTCAGAATAGCAGAGTTGGAAGGAACCTTGGAGGTCTTCTAGTCCAACTTTTTGCACTAAGAGGAGACCCCTATTCCATTTCAAACCGATGCTTGTCCAATCTCTTCTTTGAAACCTCCAGTGATGGAGCAAAATGTTTCACTGGTTAATTGTTCTAGCTGCCAGGAAATTTCCTCTTAGTTCTAGATTGCTTCTCTCCTTGATTAGCTTCCATCCGTTGCTTCTTGCTCTGCCTTTGGGTGCTTTGGAGAATAGCTTGACTTCTTCTTTGGCAACCCCTTAAATATCGGAACACTGCTAGCATGGTGCTTCTTTTTATTAAACCAGACCTGTCCAATTTCATCAACTGTTCTTTATATGTTTTAGTCTCCAGTCTCCAAATCATCTTTGCTGCCTTTGTTGCCTTTTAATCATCTCACCTTCACCAAGAGCCTTGTAGGTGGAGTCGATAAAAAGAAGTGCTGCAGGCTACTCTGCTGACTTCTGGCTGCCACCTGCCAGCAGTTCGGCAGTTCGATTCTGACTGGCTCAAGGTTGACTCAGCCTTCCATCCTTCCGAGATTGGTAAAATGAGAACCCAGATTGTTGGGGGCAATAGGCTAACTTTATAAACTGCTTAGAGAGAGCTGTAAAGCACTGTGAAGCAGTATGTAAGTCTAAGTGAAATCCAGCAGGTTCTGGAGAACCGGTAGTGGAAATTTTGAGTAGTTCGGAGAACTGGCAAATGCCCCCTCTGGCTGGCCCCAGAGTCGAGTGGGAATGGAGATGTTGCAATATCCTTCCCCCAGGAGTGGGGAGGGAATGAGAATTGTGCAGTATCCTTTCCCTGCCATGCCCACCACACCATGCCCACCAAGCCAGACCACACCCACCAAGCCACACCATGCCCCCAAGCCATGAGCACAGAACCGGTAGTAAAAAAAAAAAAGAATTTCACCAATGAGTCTAAGTGCTAATGCTATAGGGTATGGTCTAGTGAATCGTTGCAGGTGGCATGCCCCAGTACAGGCGTACCGGAGCCTGCCCAGAGCACTGGATACTGGCATGGTGCTCTGGAGGGCCCACCCACCCGTCTGAGTTCCTTACCAGTCTTTTAAGTCTTCAGGGCATCCGCACATGAGCACGGAGCATACAGTGCCTGCATGATGCTCTGCTGAGCAGTTGGAGCATCGCGGAGGCTCACAGAGGCGCTGAGACGCATGCATGTGGAATCCGCCGGGCCCATTCTAACCATACCCGTTGGAACAGGATCCAGAACCAACCACTGGTATGGGCTAAAATGAGAAGGAAGAGACAGCTTCTATTTCTGCTCCTTTGGTGCACAAGAAGCCAGACTGAGCCCAGTGATAGAAAATTACATTTCTATAGATCAAATAGACCTAAGTGGGGAGGTGATGAGATGAAAGTGGCATGACTCTGGAAGGCTTTAACACACAGAAGCATCGTGAGTGTAGGGCATAGATCTTCCCAGGCATTGATGTCAAACTGAAATCCCACCACACCCCACACCCTGTTTTGAAGATGGGAACCACATCTGCTCTTTTCATGTCCTCAGGTAGTTCTCTGGTGCTCCAAGAACTTTGAAAGATATGTTTCAATGGTTCTGAAATCATACCTGCCAGTTCCTCTGGAATTCTGAGATGTGGTCACTCAGTGATTTGAATCCGTCTAATGCTGACAGGTGTCCTCTTACCTTGTTTTTGCATATTTTAATTTGCATTCCTAACCTGTCACTTACACTTCTGGTTTTGGTAAGTTGAGTAGTGTTTTCTTTTTTGCTGAAAAGACAGCTGCAAAGCATGAATTAAGCAGTTCTGCTTTCCCTCTACTGTCCATTAGTTCTTTGCCATCTTCTCCCATCAGTGGACTGATTATTTCTTTGACTTTCTTCCTGTTTTTTTATGTGTTGAAAGAAACTTTTTTTTCTTTCAGGACTAGAGATAAGTACTAAAAACTACACATAAGTAGTTATGTCACCAGCATGGCATAAGTACTAGAGTGAAATTCAGCAGCCTGGAAATAAAATCCACACACCATTATGTTATGGAACTCACTGTGTAGGTAGTCCTCAACTTAAAACCATAATTGAGTCCAAAATTTCTGTTGCTAAGGAAGACAGTTGTTGTAAGTGAGCTTTTGTCAAACACAGGAAATCAGGAATCTAGGCAGTTCAAATGAATATATAGGTTTATTGCAAGCTTAACCTCTCTTCAAGAATCTGAACCACTAACAGTCAAAGCAAACTGGCGGTAGATAAGAGTTAATGGATTTCATGGTGGGTTTGATTTAAATCCCTTGTGAGCATCAAGGGATTCAAGACTGATGATGTGTCTGACCCTCTCTTAGGCTCAGCCTGGTCATCTCCTACAGTTTTGCACCATTTTATGACCTTTCTTTCCACAGTTGTTGTGAATATCTGCAGTTGTTAAACTAGTAACATGGGTGTTAACTACTACTCATTCTTCTTCTTCTTCTTCTTCTTCTTCTTCTTCTTCTTCTTCTTCTTCTCCTCCTCCTCCTCCTCCTCCTCCTCCTCCTTCTCCTCCTCCTCCTCCTCTTCCTCCTCCTCCTCCTTCTATTATAGTAATTTCATTTCTCCTTATGTTGCATTTCTTTCATGTTACTTTAGTTATTGTTGCATTCTTTTTTTATTGTTGATTTAAAGGGAGAAACAGCCTGTGTTCAGCTGCCTTTAAATGTGGTATTTTCCATCTAAATGGCATGAAACCTTTAGATATTTTACTACTTTCCCATGGCATTTCCTGCCCAATATCAGCAAGATCGGGAAAAATTAATGTGAAAAAAAAGCATGAATCTGTCTACATTTATAGACTAATGCAGAGATGGACTTACGGTGAACAAATACA